>NC_045553.1:8656270-8683770 GCF_009769535.1 Thamnophis elegans
AGAGATAACGAAAGAAAAGAGACAGAAAGAGAAAGAAAAAGAGAGAGAAGAGAGACAGAAAGAGAGCAGAAAGAGAAAGAGACAGAAAGAGAGAGACAGAGATAAAAAGAGAGACAGAGACCCATCAGAAACTTCCAATTAGCGCCCCCCGCCGCCCGCCGCACATCCCCTTTCCCTTTCACCCCCCCTCCAAGCAGACCTTGGGGAGGAGGAGGGGGGGCGTGTTGGAGCCCAGCAAGCCGCGTGTAGCTCCACGCGTGCGAGCGCCAGGAGTTGAGGGGTGGGGCGCGCCCGCTCTCCCCAGCAGCCTCGGGCGCGTGGAAGCCGGCGTTTCTCCACCACCAACACCTTCCCCCGTTGCCCCAAGCGCCTGCAGCCCTCCATCGCAAGCCCGCCCCGCCTGCAACAAGCCAACCAGAAGCCCCCCGCCCCAATTCCCTCCAAAGGCAAAAAAGAGAGAGAGAGGAGAGAGGACCCAATCCTTGCAAGAAGCTGGCTTGACTGGCTGCCCTCCCTCCCTCCTCCCTCCTCCTCTCTCCCCCTCTCCCTCCTCCTCCTTCTCCCCCCAACCCTTCTTGGCTCCATTCAATAGGGTAGGGGTGAGCGCGGCTCCCGACGTCACAAGCTTGCAAGATGGCGCTGGGAGGAAGGCTGTGAGATGGGAGACGCGCGGCGGGTGACACGGCTTTTTGGGGGGTGGAGAGGTGGGCGGGCGCGCGAGCCGGCGGGGGGAGGGGGCCCCCAGAGCCCAGCCTGGACGAAGCCATGCCTTGGCAAAGGTAAGGGGGGCTTCCCGGGGGGTGGGGAGAGCGTTTGTCTTGGGTGCGCGAGTGTGTAAAGTGGTGGGTGGGCTTCCTCCAGCAGCCCCCGGGCGGAGGGCGGGGGGGTGGGTGGGGGCGCGCGTGGGCATGTGGGGCAGCCAGAGAGACAGGCACACCACACACACACACAGAGAGAGAGAAGGCTGCGTGGCACAAGGCAGGGCATGGCATCCCCTCTGGGCAAGGGCATGGCAGGGCGCTGGGTGCGAGTCCTGCGCTTCTCCTGACACACAAAGGCGGAAAAAAAAAAAGGGCTCACAGCTGCGCCCCCCCCTCCAAAAAAAAATCCCTGGTGGTGGGAAGCATGGCTATTGCGCTGCAGCTGCTTTGCAAAGCATGCTCCAGCTCTGGGGGCATCCTCGCCCCTCCCCTCTTTCCTCCCCCTCCCACACAAGAACTGGGGTGTATGGTTTTTTTTTGGGGGGGGGGTTGCAAGAATGTGCAATGCAAGAATGGGGGGGGGTCTGTCCAGTTGGCGCGTGCCCCAGACGGACTTGCCCCCTCAAAAAAAACTTTGGAAGGAATGAATGAAGGCAGGCAGGCAGGCAGGCAGGCAGGCAGGCATGTGGTTGCCACACTTTTGTGTATTGGGTGGGTGGGGTTTGGGGGGTGCGTGGTTTTTTCTTTTTTTGGTTTTTTTGCCCGGCCTGCGCTGCCTTGTGCTGCTCCCCTCCCGGGAGCAAGAGGAGGAGGAGAAAAGTGGGGAGGGGGTGTGCATTAGCAAAAGCCAACTGCAGCTGTGCCGGTTGGGGGTCTGCTTTGGTCAAGGGAGGGAGGGAGAGGAGCAACCTTCCTCCCCTCCCTTGAGAAGGAACCCCCTCACCCCACTACCCACTCAGTCACTCACTTGCCCCACCCACTTGCCCCCACCCTGGGGTTCCAGGACGAGTCCCCCGTCTTTGCAAAGGGTGGGATTTGGGTGGGGGGGTGTATTTGCACCACGCGTCATGCCTGGTTGGCCCGAGTTTTGAGGAGGGGGCGGAATAAAGCAGCTGTGGGATTTAGTGGGAGTGGGTGGCGGGGAAGGAGGAATGAAGGACAGAAAGAAGTACTCCTTTGGATAGGAAAAAATCAACTGCTTGCTTCCCTTGTGAGTGGGGTGTTTTGTTTCGTCCCTGGTGGGCTGGAAAGGTGAGGTCCACACGACCTTTCCCCCCCTCCTCCCTTCTTGATTGGGGACCCCCTGCATGCCCTACGTTTGACCTTGCAACCTGGCTTCTTCCTTCTCTCTTCTCTGTGAAGATCTGGAGAGCTTTATTTCTCTAGATTCAAAGGGACTAGAAACCTAGGGGGTATTTTTGTGAGTGTATGTCTCAAGCCTGCAGCTGTTTGCTTGCCCGCCCCCCACCCCCCTCTTGCTAGGCCCTTCTCCCAAAACGGGCGAGGAAACCCTAACTGAGAGGAGTCTTCAATAGACTGTTTATTGTTTGGTTATTTATATCTGTATTTCATATTTCTAATCCCCTCCGATGTATTATTCTCTTTTAGCTTTTAATTGTTCCAAACAGGAAATCTCATTCCCAAATCAGGGAAGATTTTTTAAAATAAAAATAAATATATATATATATATATTATATATATAATATATATATATATATTATATAGAATATATTATATATATATATATATATAGATATATATATATTAATTCAAGGTTTGCATTGGAAAACAGCATATGGTTTGGAATGGTGAGTTTGTATGTTTTTCCCATGTCACCTTTAAGGAAGGGCCATTTAAAAAAAAAAAATGAGAACATGTCACTTTTTTAAAAAAAAAAGAGAGAAAAAGTGCCATTGGAGGTCTCTAGCACATCGAAGAATATTTGCAAGAGAAAACTGAAAAGTTGAAGGTGTTCGATTTTGTTTGGGGAGGGAGGGAATAGGGGGGAAGTTAGTTTTCTAACTTTTAAAACTTACTTTAAACTTGAAGATACCAGAAATGGCAGCTCACCAGTCTTGTAGCAAGATTTTTCCCCTTCCCTTTTTTTCTTTTTATCTGTTTTACCAGCTGGCACTTTCTGGTTTTGTTAGTTTTACCAATCGCTTTCCAAAGAGTTTGTAACTTTCCATTTTTAAAAAATGCCATTCTCTGCTATTTTCTTTCAATTCCTCCCCCCCCCCAATTTCTTTGGTAAAGAGAAAAGGGACTATCCTAAAGTTAAGAAAAAAAATCTCAACTTTTATCGGCTTGTCGGTTGAAAGGCGGATATTTTTCTGTCTAAGTAAAAAGCTGGTTAAAATTTTCCTGCTGGTATAGAGATGCTTCTCCCCCCCCCCCCCAGGGGAGGCAAAAGAAGGAAGATAAGAAAGCATTTTTCTGATTGTTAAATGCTAATTTATAAGAAAGTTTGGCTTATTTGGCACAGCTGATACTGTATTAAGGAGAGATATTTAGAAAGTGGAAAGGATCCTTGTCCTTTTATAAGGAGATCGATGTGGTCTTGACTGTTCGTGCGTTTATTTTTGTGTTGGTAATGTCAGTTCTCCATAAAGGGGAAAAACTTCCTTTCGACAGTTGTCAATTACTTGTATTGCCAATCCTGCTGGAAGTAATTAATTGCAGTGCTGACTCGCACACCAGACGCACTCGGCAACTCCAAACCATGTTGGCTTTATGATCTAGGACTACAATCCCGCTTTGGGACTTCTGTAAACCAGGATTAAGCAAAAAGCAGTTAAAAAGTAAAGCAAATATTGTCGTCTTTAAGGTGGGTGAGCTTAAAAGTTCCTGTTTTTTTTTCTCTGTTTCTTAACAACATGGCTTGTTCTGAGAATAAAGGTTGCAGCTAAAGCTTGATGAAGAATAAATAAGAGCATTTATAAAGAATACATTTTGCAACCAAAACTTCATCTTTTTTTAACTGGTTGGTGGGCTCTGCGGTGTGTTCTCTGGCTTGTTTGACGAGCGAGAAGGAAGTCTGTTTGCATGGTTGACTTCTTAAACTTATGGACCTGCTCCTTTAAAAAATAAAGTGGGAAAGATACTTTCCCTACACCGACATTCCTGTGTCAACCAGGTGTTCAGAAAGGTGGGTCTTTGTATTTTTTGGGGGTGGAGGACTGTTATATCTGATTTTAACAAAAATTGAACATCCTGTAGAATAAATTTCTCCAGCTTGCTCCAAAATGTGTCTCCCCAACTTCCCGAGAAATTGGCATCTTTGGGGGTTTTGGTGTGTTGTTTATTGTTTTGCTTGGGTTTTAAAACTGGGAACATGGCATGGTCTTGCTTTTTAATACCCTGGAATTTATCTTTTCAAATCAAACTTTGTGCTTGCTTTGCTTGCGTGGGGACTGGCCGAAAGATTTTAATATCTTTAAAAGAGCTCATTGGAAGACCCGGTGTGTGTGTAAACAGTGTTTAAACTAGATTGGGGTGGGTGTGGTCTTCCTAAGGAGGAGAAGGGAAGGAAGCAGCAGTAGGTTTGGTGGCCTTCGTTCCTGAAGCCCACACTGGACGATGCTGGCCGTGTCGTGGGCCTGGTGGGGTTGTGCGTTGTCCCACGGCCCTAAATAGGTCAGGGGGGGGGGAGAAGGTTGTGTTTTGAGAGGCATTCTTGACTTCTGGAGGTTACAGAACTGGAGTTGGGTGGTTGAGTTCCACCTCCTGGAGTTGACTATCCTGCTCTGTTTTTTGGGGGGATTCCCTTCCAAGAGTGGACCAGACAATGGCATGGAGGACATCTCGGCGTTGAGGTGAGCTGGGGGGAAGTCTACATTTTGTCCCCTTCTTGGTGGTGGGGTTTCTTTTGGAAGGTGGAGTAGAGTCGCTTGCGAGCTGTTGAGTTTTGGAAGCACCCCATCCCTTGTGGTCTTCCTCGATTGCCAACTCTTTCTTTTTCTTCTCTGCCCCCAACCGCCTTCTTCTTTTCCATCCCTTCTTTCTCCTCGCTCTTCTCTTCCACTGCTACTTCTCCCTTTTTCATTCTTCTGTCAACCACAAACACAACTAAGCTCTTCTCTTCTTCCCCCCACCACCACTTTTCTTCCTCTTCCAGAAAAGTCGCTTTTGTGATTTTTGGGGAGTTTGGAAAACATCTTACCCTACTCCTTGTAAGGTTTCTGTTCCTTAATTCCTCCTCCTCCTCCATCCTCAATACTTTTCTTCCTGGTCGCCCTCTCGTCCACCATCACCACTTCTTTCTCCTCGTCACTCTCATTCTCTTTCGCCACCATTATTTCTCCCTTTCCTCATTCTTTTCTTCCATTATTACTGCTACGACTTTCTTCCTTCCCCTTTTACCACCATCGTTTCTCCTCCTCTTCCTCCCATTGTCCTTCCTCTTCCACTGTCATACCTTCTCCTTCTCCTGTCTCTCCTCCTTGTCCTCCTTCTCTTTCTCATTACCACCACGGCTTCTTCCTTTTCTCATTCTTTCCCTTCCACTATTACTGCTGTGACTTCTCTTCGTTCTCTTCTACCACCACCACTTCTCCTTCCTCTTCCTTCTCCTCCACTACTACCACTCCTTCCCCCTTTTCCTTCTCCTCCTTACCACCATTGCTACTACCATCATCTCCCTCCTGTTCCTCCATAACTACGACTGCTACTACTGTGTTTTCCTTCCTCCTGCCCTTTCCTTCTCCTCCTCCTCTCCTCTGTTCCCTCCTTCCAAACAGCCCTTTGAGGGTTTTCCTTATTCCTCTTTTTCCATCGCTACTATTTATCTTTCACCTTCTGACTCCTTTTCCACTATCACCCCTTTTCTTTTCCTTCTCCCCCACGTCTCTCCTCCTCTCCTTGCCCAGCGGTACTCTTTCTCCTTTTCCTCATTCTCTTCCTCCACTATGACTGCGGCGACCTTCCTTCCTTCTTTTTCCTCTTCCTTCTCTCCCTCCTTCCACCACTTCTATCTTCCTCTTCGTTCTCCTCCTCTTGCCCTTTTCCTTCTCCTCCATAACCATTTCTACTAGTCCTTCCTCCTCTCCCTCCTCCTCTTCCTCCTCCTCCTTCATAACAGCCCCTTTGGAGTGGGGGGAGGTTTGCCCCAAGCAGAAAATCCTTCTGCCTCCTACAAGAAGGCTTAGTTTTAACAACTCCCGCAGCAGATGTCGCCTTGCAAAGGGGTTTGGGGCGGGCGGGCAGCGCCTGGAGAGGCCAAAGTGAATTGCATTTGCCATTCAGCCATTATGTGGGTTGTGACAGCCTCGGCTCAGTGGGGTCTGGAGGAGTGTGGGGGGAAGGGCTGGGCAGAGAGGAATGGTTTTTATTCCACTATTGCCAGACACACACACACACACACCCCCGGTCTGCCTGGTTGCGCTTGGCAGTAAAAAACAACTCACCGGGCTTAAGCCGGTAAGGTTCGATACCAAGGTTGGCTATAAAACTGAACCGTTTCCAAATGAGAAAAATGCTGGAAACGAACTGGTGGCCCGTGAGAAAATTTTGGTGGCCCGCAGAAGAATTATTTGCATTGTTATATTGCAGTAAATCGGGGGTCCTCAAACTGCAGCCCCTGGGACGGATACGTGCAATGAACGCTTGTGTTTGCTGCAGAGAGTCTCCACCTTCGGGGTCTTTTTGTGTGGGTCGGAGGGGGGCAGAAATTCCAACTCAGGGTCTGCTTCAGCTTCCTGTTGGGGGGCTTTGGGCGAAGGCTGGAGGGAAGAGCCGCTGGTGGCGAAGAGCCGGAGGGCCTCGTTCCAGTGGGACTGCATCATGGCCTGGAACTGGCTGACCATCTCAGCCCGCTGAGCCTCCAGGCGCCGGCACCTGGCCTTGCATTCCCGCAGGCCTTCCCTCTGCTTGGAAAGCCTATGCTCGTAGTCCTCAGTTAGGTGCTTCTGCTAAGCCTTCTTGTTTTTAAAAGTATAGGAGCCATTGCCGGAGCAATGCTAATGTTCTGTTGCATTGGGTGCAAGTAATCCACAATGATCCGTACCATGAGTATTTTATTGATTGATTAATTTGCATCCTGCCTGTATTTAATTTGTACAAATACCCACAGTGAACATATCCAACATGCTTTCCTGCTCCTAATTTCCCCACAACAATCCTGTGAGGTTGGTTGGGCTGAGAGGGCAGGGCTGACCCAAAGCCATCCACTGACTTTCATGCCCAAGGTGGGACTAGAACTCCCTGACTCCTGGTGATTGACCCAAAGTCATGCTCTCATTCTTAAATGGGACTACGACTCCCAGATTCCTGGTGATTGGCCCAAAGTCACCCAGCTGGCTTTCAAGTCTAGGGGGGGGGGACTAGAACTCCCACCTCCTGGTGATTGGCCCAAACTAGCTATCACGCTTAAGTGGGACTAGAACTCCCAGACTCCTGGAGATTGGCCCAAAGTCACCCAGCTGGTTTTCATGCCTAAAGTGGGACTAGAACTCCCAAATCAAGGTCACCTAGCAGCCTTCCGTAGCTAAGTTGGAACTTGAACTCACAGCCTGGTGCCTTAATCATCAAACTAGTTGGCCACCTCTAGCCTACAGAGAGATTTTGGATACTGGGCCCATTTTTTTCTCCTTTAATCTAACATTACTTGATATTATTGGGCAGTGATGGCTAATCTTTTTGCCATGTTGTGCCGAAAGTGTGGGGGGGGATGCAGGGGGGTTGTGCGCAGGCGTGCCCACACCCATATTCTATGTGTGTGACCCCCCCCCCACGCATGTGCATGGGCACACCCCCCACGCATGGGTGTGTGACCCCTGCCCCCGTCCCCTCGCTTTTGGTGCACGATGGAGCCATTTTCTCCCTCCTCAGGCTCCAGAGCAGTGTTTCTCAACCTTGGGAACTTGAAGATGTCCGGACTTCAACTCCCAGAATTCCCCAGCCAGCATTTGCTGGCTGGGGAATTCTGAGAGTTGAAGTCCGGACATCTTCAAGTTCCCAAGGTTGAGAAACACTGCTCCAGAGGCTTTGCAGGAGCCTGGGGTGAGGGCGAAAATGGCCTGCCCAACACCCCCAGAGGCCCTCCGGATGCTTCAGGAGGCTTCCCTGAAGTCTCCGGAGGGCAAAAAACGCCCAACATGCATACTGGAAGTCCGTTCCCAAACTTCCGGTTTACCCATTGGGTTGTTTTCCACCCTCCGGAGGGTGAAAAACGGGCGAAAATGAAGGCCAAAGTCAGCTGGCCAGCGCATGCATGCACACTGGAGCTGACAGGGCAATGCCTCGCATGCCCTAACAAATGGCTCTGAGTGCCAGCTGTGGCACACGTGTTATAGGTTTGCCATCCCGGTTATAGGGGCTGGAGCAGTTGTCAAATACGCACAACCTTTCCTTAACTGCAAGCCACACCAGGGTAAAGTTTCTAAATTTCCTCCCAGCCTCTGCTGCATTTTTTTCGTGGCATGACAAAACCGCGGTCCACTAAAGCGCGCCAATTAAAGCGCGTCGCTGACGTCATCAGCAGCGCGACAACAGCGACCGCGGAGGAAAAAAGGGCGCTTTAAAAAGCGCTTTGAAAGCAAGCCGATTCACGTTAAGGTAAGGGTTAGGTTAAGGGTTAGGTTTAGGGTTAGGTTAAGGGTTAGGTTTAGGTTTAGGGTTAGCGTTAGGTTTAGCGTTAGGTTTAGGGTTAGGTTAAGGGTTAGGTTTAGGTTTAGGGTTAGGTTTCGGGGGGTTAGGTTTAGGTTTCGGGGTTAATTTTAGCTTTAGCGCTCACAGCGTGCTTTTTTCGTCGCGCTGTGATGACGTCAGGTACGCGGTTTCGTCGAGCGCGCTTTAGTCGAACGCGGTTTGTGGTGGAACCATTTTTTTTACTCCGACTACTACAGTATGAGCTCAACTCTTAGCTCACTGCCCCGGATAGGGCTGCATAAACCTGGGTTCATGGAATAAACCACGATTGGTTTAACCATGCGGCAGGAACCGAGGACCAATGAATCTTTGAAGCCACTTGTGCAATGATTTTAGGGGGTTGGGCTTTGAATGCCGAGATTTTCCCGTGTGATCATGCTTGGGTGATCGTACTATGATGAAGGGGGCACTCGTAATTTAAGTAATATTGTCTTGCTTTTTTCCACTGGGTTGCTTCTGCTTGGGGATTTTAAGCAGCTTCCCAATTCCTTTTCCCCAGGAATTTATTAACTCCACAGCTTGTGAATAGAATAGAATTCTTTATTGGCCAGGTGTGATTGGACACACAAGGAATTGGTCTCCGGTTCAATAAGCTCTCAGTGTACATACAAGCGACAAATGATCAGTCTTGATCATAATATTTACTGAGCATTATTTGTTCTGGTCTAATATTGTAATAAATTGATTGATGATTGATCAGAATAGAATAGAATTAGAATAGAATTGTTTATTGGTCAAGTGTGATTGGACACACAAGGAATTGGTCTTCGGTGCATAAGCTCTCAGTACATGCAAGCAACAAATGATCAATCTTTGATCATAATATTTACTGAGCGTTATTTGTTCTGGTCTAAGACTGTAATAAATTGATTGATGATTGATCAGAATAGAATAGAATTAGAATAGAATTGTTTATTGGTCAAGTGTGATTGGACACACAAGGAATTGGTCTTCGGTGCATAAGCTCTCAGTACATGCAAGCAACAAATGATCAATCTTTGATCATAATATTTACTGAGCGTTATTTGTTCTGTCTAAGACTGTAATAAATTGATTGATGATTGATCATAATAAAATAGAATTAGAAAAGAATTGTTTATTTGGTCAAGTGTGATTGGACACACAAGGAATTGGTCTTCGTGCATAAGCTCTCAGTACATGCAAGCAACAAATGATCAATCTTTGATCATAATATTTACTGAGCGTTATTTGTTCTGGTCTAAGACTGTAATAAATTGATTGATTGATGATTGATCATAGAATAGAAATTGTTTATTGACCAAAGTGATTGGACACACAAGGAATTTGTCTTCGGTGCATAAGCTCTCAGTGTACATAAAAATACATTCATCAAGAATCTAAGATACAACACTTAGTGGTAGTCATAAGTTACTAATAAGCAATCAAATCATACTAGGAAACAAACAACAATATAAATAGTAAAAATACAAGCAACATAGTTATAGTCATAAGTGGGAGGAGATAGGTAATAGGAAGGATGAGAAGAATAATAGTAATGCAGTCTTAGCAAATAGTTTGACAGTGTTGTGGGAATTAGTTGTTTAGCAGAGTGATGGCATTCGGGAGGTGGGGGATGACTAGATATTTTGTTCACAAGAGACCTCAAAACATCTTTTTAAGCATCCCAAGTGCGCAGGAATTAGCTGTGCAATTCCTCCAGAGAAAGTGGCATGCTTTGTTGAGGAGGGGTAAGTTAAAGCAGCGTGCAACGAATCTTAAAAGTGGGAAATCCTAGATCGATAAATAGCAACGAAAAAGCCGAGTTTTTAAGAACTGCCCTGCCAGAATGATCTCGTACAGCAGGACGATGTCGTAGGAGAAGGCAATTAGTCTGTGAATTTTTATGTTTTAAATCTGCATGGAAGGAAGGGAAGGAAGGAAGGTTGTTAGCTGCAAATGGCAGCCCAGATCTCATCTCCGCATTGGTGTTTTCTGTCCGTAGATCTGGTTTCTCATTTTGCTAATAAGCGATGTCCAGCCGAGCACTTGGGATTCAGCTGTTTGTCGAGGCGCGAGGAACATTGTTGTCCTGGTTAGAAGCCTGCTGGTGGAGGGTGTTTACATGATTGATTAAGCCAGCTTCTGGGTTAGCCAGGAGCTGATAACGGTTGATTTGGCCCTGGTTTGGTCTCAGTTGGAGCAATCTTAAATGCATTTTTTTTTCCGAAGCAAGGAAGATCTTTTATTATCATATTGATACATTCTCTCCAGCACTGATGATGTTACCTAGTTTGGTTCCTGCAAGGTCTTCAGGAAAACCTCCAGGTTCAGAGAGCACCAAGGACCCCCAGTTGTCTCCTCCTCCTCCTCCCTGCAAACCCCACTCCCTTCTAGCCTGAGGATGTCACCTAGTTTGGTGATGAAACACCTGCACGAAAACACCAAGCTCAGAGAGCACCAAGGACCCCACTGCTGATCTGTGGCTTAATAAAAATTAATTGATTGATTGATTTGATTGATTGACCGAGGACCCCAGAGTCCTTCTGCTCATCCTCCTCTCCCAACCCTCCCTACCTTCTAGCACTGATGAAGTTACCTACTTTGGTTAATGAAATGTCTGCACAAAAACAAGCTCAGAGAACATTAGGATCTCTAATGCTGGTCTGTGCCTGGTAATAAAGATTGAGTGAGTGAATGAGGACCCAGAGTCCTCTCCCACTCCTCTCTACAACCCCCACCCCACCTTCTAGCACTGATGATGTTACCTAGTTTGGTTATGAAACATCTGCAAGAAACCACTGAGGTCAGAGAGCAACACAGCACTGCACAGTCGTCGTCGTCCTCCTCCACCTCCTCCTCCTCCTCTCCACCTCCTCCTCCACTCTGCAAAGTCCACTCCCTTCTCACACTGATGACGTTACCTAGTTCGGTCATGAAACGTTTGCAAGAAAACCACCGAGTGTCAGAGTGCACCTCATTTCAACCCTGAGCTACAAATATTCTCCTTTAAGTGATGTGTTCTCGTTCTGTTCTTTTTCATCTATTATTTTAATTCGGTCACACTCTTTTCATTTCTTCTTTTTTGTGTGGTGGGCTGCCTTAGAGAAGGCCCATGCGAGGTAGGCAGAACGAAATAAAGGAGATAAGACCAAGGAAGGGTCCTTTTTTTTTTGGCCAAATATATCCTATCCCTGAAGTAGGAGTCATAGACAACCCACAGGTCATCAGGTTTCAGAAATAATTTTTGTCATAAAGAGAGGAACCGAATGGCCACAGGCGGACAAAAAAGCAGGAGACTGGGAGAGACTTCCGACTTCCTGCTGGCTTCACCAATGCTTTTGCTGCTGTGGCCAGAATTTTGCAAGACAATTGGTGTGAAATTTTAATTTCACAATGAGTCCAGATTTGAGGCACTTTCAAAAAACATTTCTACAGTACTGTGTGTACGTTTTTGGTTTAATTGAAGGGGACAAGCAGATACAGTTTTTAGTAACTCATATAGTTATAGGAATGAGATGTTCTGGGCTCCAAAGCCCATCTTTATAACTACGTGGTCTGTGGTCAAGAATGATGGGAATTGGAATCCAGTACTTTCAGGTTCCTCTCATTCCTTCTGAGAACTTAAAAACACAAATTTTGGTGGGGAAGTTTTTTTTTTCTTGGTGTCTCTTCCTCATCCTTTGCCACAGCTGCATAGTCCTCTCCTGCTGGCCTTGGAGAATGATGGTCCTACAGAAAGGTAGGTGTGATGGGATTCTCAGTTGTCCCAAAGATTGCTATTTTCAAGGGGCAATTGGACTTTCTTGTTCTTCTTGGAAGATGTTTCACTTCTCATCTGAGAGGCTTCCCCAGCTCTGACGGGATGGTGGGGAATGGGAAGGCTTGTATTCCTTGCGTTCATCATTGTATTGCGTTCAGTCAGAACTGCAGAACCTCCTTGGGTGAGAAGGAGAAAACGTCTTCAAAGAATAACAAGATTAAGACCAGTTGCCTCTTGAAAAAAGCACCTTTGGGACCAGGCGTGCCATTTGCCCTCTGCAACCCATCTAAAACCGAACCAAGAGCCGAGGTGGCGCAGTAGTTAAGAGTGCAGTACTGCAGCCACTTCAGCGACTGTTAGCTGCATGTTCGGCCGGTTTCAAATCTCACCGGCTCAGGTTGAATCAGCCCTTCCATCCTTCCGAGGTGTGTGAAATGAGGACCCAGACTGGTGGGGGCAATAGGCTGACTCTGTACACCGCTTAGAGAGGGCTGAAAGCCCTATGAAGCGGGTATATAAGTCTAACTAACTGCTATTCCTCCTTTCCAAGAAGAGGTGGAGCAGATAACTCCTGCCTTGCAAACTCTTTCCAAGCATTGATGTCCGAGGAACTGTAACGGGGAGTATTACTCCCCCCCCCCAATATATATATAGTTTAAAAAAAATGTTTCAAATTTAAATTCCTTATAAACAAAGTGTTGTCCGGTTTCTCCCCTTTTACAATTCTTCGCATACATAATTTATTTTTCATCACATTGCCATTTCCATTTCAGTCTCATAATTTTCTTCCCCCATTTCCATCGTAAACTGATTTTTTTTCTCACCCCTAAACAATATCATTTTTCCCCCTTTCAGAAAATATACCCAATTGATCCTTTCATTTTCCTTCTGTTGTTCTAATTCCTACAGGTAGCATATATCCTCAAAATCCCATTTTAACATAACAGGCATTTTACTTAGATAATTGTCCGCAATTAACAATATTATCTTATTTACTAGGTATCTTTAGCAGTATTAACATATTTCATTTTCCTACTGACACATCCCTTCTTCCTCCTTACCTAGCCATTGTCTCGTAACTCATCAAACTGGGAGTTTGATGAGTTGTCTCTATTCTAGAGTTGTCTCTACTCTGTCTCTACTGCAAACCCACTTATGGGAAGCGCTCCTTTGAGGAACTATGGGCTTACAACACGTTTGCACCAGGCAGACCACCACTTACTTGTCTGCTGTTCCTTGTCATTTATGACTCTGGGGGCAGAGAAACCATTTCCTAACCTGCTCTGCTGTCCCCAGTCCCTTCAAACAGATCCTTGGGTGAGGAAGCGTCCCTCAGTTGGGCAGTGCGCAACTCTTCGTTGGCTGCGTTTCCCTCCCAGCGTCGACTCGTGGGAAGGCTGTGGTTTCTGACTCTTGCCTCATCCAACCTGTCTTAAAAGTGCTTCCCTTTTTGCAGTTGTCTGAGCACGGTTCTCATGAGTCAGATATTCTCCTACTCCTTCGCTGTTGTAGAAAAGGCAGGACACGCAAGCCAGCTCTTCAGGGAAGGAATTGTGTATTTGCGCAGGTTCATAGCAAAGAATAAATGGCCTGGATCATGTGTGTTGGGATGGATAAACCATCATTTTTCCTTTTACCTATGAAGGCTCGCCAGGTAGCTTCTGATAAAACATTAAGAGCTTTATCTATTCTTTGTCCAGCCAAATCCAGAACTGCCTGTAGTCTTATAATACGATTTAACATGTATATAGGGGTTCATTATCCCCAGGACCCATCCTCAGCCCAGGTAGCCCTTCCATATGTGCACACAATTCTTTCAGCGCTCCACATATCACTTCTCTCATATTCAGCTTTACATGGGAAGTTCGAGAAGCGGTTGCTCTCACGTTTTTTTCCTACCTGTCTCCTAAGCTCCTGCACCCATTGCCGTATTTTCTTCCTCATCGCTTTCTGATCCTACCTGCTGCCGTCTCTCTTTTCCCTCC
The DNA here is from genome assembly GCF_009769535.1 of Thamnophis elegans. Classification (NCBI taxonomy): domain Eukaryota; kingdom Metazoa; phylum Chordata; class Lepidosauria; order Squamata; family Natricidae; genus Thamnophis; species Thamnophis elegans. The sequence continues at coordinate 8,670,325 of NC_045553.1, forward strand.
GGTTGCTTTCAAGTCTACCGGTTGGGTGTTGAGCTTTGCAAAAGTTGGCTTGAAGCTCAACCTTAAGAAAGCTTAAGATCGGCTTCCTGCGGTGACGTCACTTCAGAGTAGGCGAAGGAATGGTAGCTCCACTAGCTTTGCTCGAGTTCTGCGGTGAAGATCCTGGAAAAGGGTGAATAGATGGGTGAAGAAATGGAGATTTATTTTCCTTGGCTCCAAGATCACCGCAGGGGCGGGCTGCAGCTGAGAAATTTTTAAGGCTTGCTCCTGGGAGGAAGCTAGGGCAAATCTAGACAGCATCCTAAAAAGCAGAGAAATCACCCTGCCAACAAAAGTGTGTCTTGGTGGTTTCCTTGCAGATGTTTCATTACCCACACTAGGTAACATCATCAGTGCTAATAAGGGTAAGACAGCATTGGGTCATGTCTACTCATGACATTGAGTAGCCTTGAGTAGACAATGTCATGTCTACTCATGACATTGAGTAGCCTTGAGTAGACAATGTCATGTCTACTCATGACATTGAGTAGCCTTGAGTAGACCATGTCATGTCTACTCATGACATTGAGTAGAACTAGGACTATGGGAGTTACCTGCAAAGTGGCCCAATCATTTTGTGTAGTTGCTTAATCATGATCTAACCATTACTCCCTGTTTGGATGGCACCTAGAATTTTTGTTTGTTGTTAGTTTCGAAGTCGTGTCCGACCCATCGCGACCCCATGGACAACGTTCCTCCGGGCCTTCCTGTCCTCTACCATCCCCCGGAGTCCATTGAAGCTCACGCCAACTGCTTCAGTGACTCCATCCAGCCACCTCCTCCTCTGCCGTCCCCTTCTTCTTTTGCCCTCCATCGTTCTCAGCATGAGGCTCTTCTCCAGGGAGTCCTTCCTTCTCATCAGGTGGCCAAAGTACTTGAGTTTCATCTTGATGGTTTAAAGTGTTTGTTTTTCCCTCATGTTTGGTCTCTCTCTAGGTTGGGATGGCTCTCTGCCTTCCATTAAGGTTTGCCTCGGTGTGTGACGAGCTTGAATGACTCATTTGTGCAACAGCCCATTGAGCGTGCCTGTTGTGTCTCTTCAGAAGCAAAGTTGGTTATTTCTGCCAGCGTCCATTACCATAGGGGCAACTTGGGTGTCACCAACCAGCAAACAGATGCCCCCAAGGCTCGAAGGGCAGAAACCCGAGAGACCGGTAATATATGATTACAGCCAGTGGAATGGTCATCTTTCCACACACCCACACCTACAGGCTATTGTGATGAGAACCTTGTTGTGTTGACTGACTCTTGGGAAGGCGCAGAAACTAGAAACGGCTGTGCTGTTTTTCTGCTAAGCTGGGAGATGGTGAGTGTCCCCAGGCAAAGAAATATGCAATGTTCACTCTATTGAGGAAGTACAAGTGCTGGGGAGGATGGGCTTACATGACCTGAGGCTATGGCTCGTTGACCAGGAATCTATGAAGCAGCCATTGTGGGATAGGTACTAACTATGCAGTGGTGGGTTTCAAATTTTTTCGAACCTACACTGTGTGTGTGGCCTCCTTTGCTGGCCATGTGACCTGGTGGGAGTGGCTTGCCAGCCATGTGTTCTCATTCCCCCCCCCCCTCTCTCTCTCTCTCTCTCTCTCTTTCCTTTTGTCTCTCTGTCCTTTTTTCTTTCATCTCTCTCACTTTTTTCTTTTTTTCTTTCTTCCTTTCTCTCTGCTGTGTGTGTGTGTGTGGTGTGTGTGTGTGTGTGTCAGTGGTGGGTTTCAAAAAATTTTGGAACCTCTTCTGTAGGTGTGGCCTGCTTTAACCGGTTCAGTAGATTTGACGAACCGGTTCTACCGAACTGGTGCGAACTGGTAGGAACCCACCTCTATAACTATGCCACAATGGAGACTCACAGAAGAATTGGAAGGGACCTTGGAGATCTCCTAGTCCAGAACCTCCAGTAATGGAGCGCCCAGAAATTCTGGAGGCAAATTGTTCCACTGTTTTAATTGTTGCCAGCAAATTTCTCAATTGTAGGTTGGATCTTTCCCTGATTAGTTTCCATCCTTTGCTTCTTGTCGTTCCTTCTGGTGATTTGGAGAATAGCTTGACCCCTTCTTCCATGGGTCAACCCCTCAAATACATTGGCTATTGGAAATATTGGATGATTGTTTATATTATTTTAAGGATTTACAGACTACAAAATGAATTAGAAGGGACCTTGGGGATCTTCTAGTCCAACCTCCGGCTCAAGCAGGAGATCCTTAACACCATTCCAGACAACTGGTTGTCCAAACTTAGATAGATTCAGATTAACAGAGTTGGAAGGGACCTTGTAGGTCATCTAGTCCAACCCCCTGCCCAAGCAAGAGACCCCACACCATTTCTGACAGATGGCAGTCCAGTCTCTTCTTGAAAGCTTCCAGTGATGAAGCTGCCACAACTTCCGAAGGCAACTTCTGTTCCATCGGTTGATTGTTCTCACTGTCAGGAAATTCCTCCTTATTTCCAGGTTGAATCTCTCCTTGTTCAGTTTCCATCCATTATTCCTTGTCTGGCCTTCAGGGGCTTTGGAAAATAGTTTGACCCCCCTCCTCTCTGTGGCAGCCCCTCAAATATTGGAAGACTGCTCTCCTGTCTCCCCTGGTCCTTCTCTTCACTAGACTAGACATGCCTAGTTTCTACAACCGTCCATCCTATGTTTTAGTTTCCAGATCCTTTGATCATCTTAGATAGATTCAGATTAACAGAATTGGAAGGGACCTTGTAGGTCATCTAGTCCACCCCCCTGCCCAAGCAGGAGACTCTACGCCATTTCTGACAGATGGCAGTCCAGTCTCTTCTTGAAAGCCTCCAGGGATGAAGCTCCCACAACATCTGAAGGCAACTTCTGTTCCATGGGTTGATTGTTCTCATTCGTTTCTCAATGGAAGGATTTAAAGTAGGAGAGCGTTACCAAGTCATCATGTCTAGGGTTGGCAATCTTTTCCCCCACACACACCCCCAACCGGGGCAGGGGGACCGGCGGGATTTGGGGGAGAGGAATGCCTGCGTGAGTCAAATAAATATTATAAAATTTCTCATTTCGCTGTTCCACTGTTTAATTTTTCCCACTGCCAGAAATTTCTCCCTTGTAGGTTGGTCCTCTCCTTGATGAAAGCATTATCTATGATCAGTGTTGGTTAAGTGTGGCTTGTTCCTCCAGTTTAAAGACTCTTCCTTCTCTGCTTTTGGGTTTCCATCCATCCTTTCTCTCCCGAAGCAGAACAAGGTCAAAGAAAATCAAATGGAATGTGACCATCTGTGGTTTCTTCCTCCTTTCCAGAGAAATGCTATAAATACAACAGTGCAGCGCTTTAACTTTTTTTTTTTTTTAAGAAAAAGAAAGCCAAACCTTGTGACTTTGACTAGGCTTTTATCTTTCCCTTGCTCAGTTTCACCAGTGTCCCATGAAATTTGATTCAGAAGAGGCAGAAAACTAAGCGAGACAAGTGTGTTGTTAGGACTACATCTCCCCAAATCCCAAGCTGCAGCATCCGAAAGGCCAATCACATAAACTATGACTGTGTTGTGGCCTGCCAGGTTCGGACAGTGAGGAGGTTGGGGAGGAAGATGGGCCAGCCCTGGAGTCTGGGGAAGGCTCCGATGAGGGCTCTGTGTCGGAGGCAGAGAGGGGGCCAGAGCCCTATGCCAGTTATCAGCTGCCTTCAGAGTCAGATATCAGTGAGGCAGAAGAACAGCTGGAGCCTGTTCCCAGTGTGCGCATGTGCAGAGATGCCAGACGAAGGGAAGAGCTAAAGAACAGGGGTTGACTTGGGAGTAAGGCCACAGGTGGACGATGAATGTCCCCTCCCAGAGGAAATAAAAGAGGAGCGAAAGGGGAGTGGAGTTTGCAGGAGACCATGAGTTCGCTTCATTGGTTCATGACTCTCCGAGGCTCCTTTCCATGTTTTGCAGAGATTGGTCTGGACGTTCTCCAAGCCAGATAAGGTCTGTGACTGTAAATCCTCCTTTGAAAAGACGTTCCTGGATTGGAATGAGCAGAATTCACAGCACATTAATAAAAGGTTTTTTTTTTGTCGGGACCAGGAGTTTGCTTCATGCTCTTGGGAAGCCTCGGTTGGGACAGCTTAATGGCTTTGTACTACCCATGAATCCAGTGAGTTGATGTCATGCTTGGATACATGATGGCTTAATATCATGCCTAGAGCAAACCTGGTTGGATGTAGCTGGGAACCACCCGGCAAACTTCGTTCAAAGATGGGTGATTTGGGGTTGGAAGTTCTGCGTTCTGTCCCGCTGAATCTGAAATGTGGGTGGTGGTGTTTTGTTTTGTTTTTTTGACTCTGTTGCTTCTCTTTTCTGATGGCCGAAGGTTCATGCGCTCCATCCCACAGTTGCCTTGCAGGAAGGGAATGTGTGGCCTCAGCCACCCACATTGAGAGTTCACTTTTTGGGGAAGCAAAGTGGCTGACCTCCTTGAAGCCTCGGTATAATTATCCAATCCCTTTGCCTGAGTGGCTTTCTCTGGGAAATTGCAGGGGTGAATTCCCTCGCGTCCTGGTAAAGGAACAGCTCTGATAGCAAATTCTTTTTCACATGTTTTTGTTAGGGTTATGGTGAAGACCCCGTTTGATGAGGTAGGGAGGGCGCTGAACTAGGAAGCAGAAGGCTCTGTGTTCTAGTCTACCCCTAGGACTCTAAGCCAGCGTTGGGCAAAGGATCTGGAGGCCAACTCAAGGGGACATGGTGATAGGGAAAAGAGGAAATAAGGTTTCTGCCCTCTCCTTCCTTCCTTCCTTCCTTCCTTTCTTTCTTTCTCTCTCTCCCTTCCTCCCTCTTTCCTTTAACTTTCTCCCTTTTTTTCTCTTTCTCCCTCTGTTTCTCTTTATCTCTCTCTTTCTCCCTCTTTTTTCTTTCTCTCTGCTCCTCTTTCTCCCTCACTCCCCGCTCCATCTTCTTACCTACCTCTCTCTATAACCTTCTTCTCTTCCCTCTGTCTCTCCCTCTGCTTCTTCCTCTTTCTTCCTTTCTTCTCTCTCTTCTGTTCTTTCTTCTCCTTTCCCCCTCTTTCCTTTCTGTCTCTTCCTCTCTCTTCCTCCTCTTTTGCTCTTTCTCTTTCCCCTCTCTCTGCTACTTCCTTTTTCTTTCTCTTCTTTCTCTCTCTTCCTGGTTTCTTTCTCGCTTCCCCCTCTTCCTTTTTCTCTCTCTCTCTCTTCCTCCCCTTCGTTTTGCTCTTTCTCTTTCTCCCTCTCTCTCTGCTACTTCCTCTTTCTTCTTTCTCTCTCTCTTTCTCCCACTTTCACTCCATCTTTTGCCTTTTCTCTTTCCCTCTGTCTCTCTCGCTACTTTTTCTTTTTTCTTCTTTTCTTTCTTTCTTTCTTTCTTTTTCTTTCTTTATTTCTCTCTCTCTCTCTCTCTTTTCTCCCACTTTCTCTCCCTCTTTTGCCCTTTCTCTTTCCCTCTGTTCCCCCTCTGCCTCTCCCTCCCCCTCTCTCTCTTTCTCTCTCCCTGTTTCTTTCCCTCCTTTCCCCCCTCTCTCCCCCTCCTTTGCGCTTTTTTCTCCCTCCCTCTCTCTGCTACTTCCTCTTTCTTTCTCTCTCTCTCTCTCTTTCTCCCACTCTTTGCAGACTGGAGGAAAAAAACATGCATCTTCAGCTTCTGCTCTTTTTTGCTCGCTTTCGAAGAAACAGCAGAATGCAAATTTTCTCGGTAAATGTGCCAAAATAATAATAATAATAATCTGAGAATCTAGGCAGAAATAATCTTACCCCAGGATTCTCCAAACGCCCCCCCCCCCCCCGCCAGCTATTTTAAAACTGCAAAACATTTCTGGATACAGGATGCAATGGATTATCCTCAATGGATCTTTTTGGGATGAGGTTATGTTTCCTTTTTCTTTATGAAGCTCACAATGTTTAAGCATTATTCAGCATCAGTTGCTGTAGGTGCCAACCTGAGCTACGGCTGGGGATTATAGGGTTTTGTAATCTGGAGCATCTGAGGCCAGGCTGGATGGAGAAAAGGGGTAGAAAGAGCTTTGATTCAGAAGATTGTGATGGTTGCAGAGAATGAGAAAATGTATTAATAGTCGATATAACTAATAGAGTTAAATAAATTACAATGGGATTGTTATGACATTAGATACTTAAGGTATTGGAAATGAAGCCAAGATGAGATAAAATAATGAATAAGATTGTATATTTTAATGTTGGCACTAAATGTTTTTACCCAGACGACGCCCTGGCTAATGGAAGATGGATTGTTTATAATAAAAATAAAATAGAAGATTTTATACCAAAAAAAGAAAGGAAAGAAAATAAAGGAGAAATTGATAGCCAAGCTACCGGTAGACTGAAAAATAATACTATTTGACTTGGTTTTATTTTAGTAACTAGGTTCTTAATTACTTTAGATTAGAGTCCATTATACTTGCAGGCAGTTCTCAAGATACAACAAAGCTTTTTGTTGCTAAGCGAGACAGTTAAGTGATTTTTACCCCATATTACGACCTCTCTTGCCACAAATCGCTATAGTTGTTAAGTTGCTAAGTGTGACGTTTGTTAAGTGAGTTTTGTCCCATTTGACAGCCTTTCTTGCCACAGTTGTTAAGTGAATCGTCACCGTTGTTAAATTAGTAACCCGGTTGTTAAATGAATCTAGCTTCCCCATCGACTTTTCTTGTCCAGAAGGTCCCCGGGACACTGCAACCGTCATAAATACGAGTCAGTGGCCAAGGGTCTGATTTTTGATCGCCTGACCTGGGAACAGTCGTAAGTGTGAAAAACGGTCATAAGTCATTTTTTCAGTGCCGTTGTAACATTGAACGGGACTAAATGAACGGTTATAAGTTGAAGACTAGCTGTTTTTTTCCTCTTACACACACACACACACACACACACACACACACACACACAGAAAGCATTGAGGTATTTCTTTTATTCGATATTTTGTTCCATATTTCGCTTCAGGGCTGTAATAAAACTGATTTGAAAGATGGAAAAATAGATCGTTGTAATAAATAAAAGCGGTGTCTTCGTCAAAGAACAGGGATCACATTGAATCATTTTTGAATCTGTCCGTAATTCCTCAATGTAGTTTTGTTGGGAGAACTGCAGATCCCACTTCAGATGATAAAACCGTCTCTGTCATTGTTTATAAAAATTGTAGGTTTCCAACATTGGAAGGAGATAAGTGATTGCTCATCTCTATGCGCTTCCTCTAAAAAAAAAGCCTCCTTGATTCTCAACCAGCCACATTTCGATTTTGATACAAGAACGAGATTAAGGAGAGTATAACTTGTGGTTGTGGTTGTGATAACCACAACACGGTGTTGTGTTTGAAGCACGGTGCCTTCCTGCTTTTTCTGCCATTGTGGCACTGGATAATATTTTACGCTTGGGTGGAAAAAGTGTTCCTGCAACTTATTTTTTTCTCTCGCATGTGAAACACACCTCCTGCCCGCTAGGAATTCTGGGATACACACCTCCTACCTGCTTGGGAATTCTGGGATACACATCTCCTGTCCGTTAGGAATTCTGGGATACCCATCTTCTATTAGGAATTCTGGGATACACACCTCTTCCCTGCTTGGGAATTCTGGGATACACACCCCCTGCCCGCTAGGAATTCTGAGATATCCATCTCCTGCCCACTAGGAATTCTGGGATATCCATCTGCCCACTAGGAATTCTGGGATATCCGTCTGCCCACTAGGAATTCTGGGATATCCATCTCCTGCCCACTAGGAATTCTGGGATATCCATCTCCTGCCCACTAGGAATTCTAGGATGCCCATTTCCTGCCTACTAGGAATTCTGGGATATCCATCTCCTGCCTACTAGGAATTCTGTGATATCCACCTGCCTGCCCGCTAGGAATTCTGAGATATCCATCTCCTGCCCACTAGGAATTCTGGGATATCCATCTGCCCACTAGGAATTCTGGGATATCCATCTGCCCACTAGGAATTCTGGGATATCCATCTGTCCACTAGGAATTCTGGGATATCCATCTCCTGCCCACTAGGAATTCTGGGATATCCATCTGCCCACTAGGAATTCTGGGATATCCATCTGTCCACTAGGAATTCTGGGATATCCATCTGCCCACTAGGAATTCTGGGATATCCATCTCCTGCCCACTAGGAATTCTGGGATATCCATCTGCCCACTAGGAATTCTGGGATATCCATCTGCCCACTAGGAATTCTGGGATATCCATCTCCTGCCCACTAGGAATTCTGGGATATCCATCTCCTGCCTACTAGGAATTCTAGGATGCCCATTTCCTGCCTACTAGGAATTCTGGGATATCCATCTGCCCACTAGGAATTCTGGGATATCCATCTCCTGCCCACTAGGAATTCTGGGATATCCATCTCCTGCCCACTAGGAATTCTAGGATGCCCATTTCCTGCCTACTAGGAATTCTGGGATATCCATCTCCTGCCTACTAGGAATTCTGTGATATCCACCTGCCTGCCCGCTAGGAATTCTGAGATATCCATCTCCTGCCCACTAGGAATTCTGGGATATCCATCTGCCCACTAGGAATTCTGGGATATCCATCTGTCCACTAGGAATTCTGGGATATCCATCTGCCCACTAGGAATTCTGGGATATCCATCTCCTGCCCACTAGGAATTCTGGGATATCCATCTGCCCGCTAGGAATTCTGGGATATCCATCTGCCCACTAGGAATTCTGGGATATCCATCTCCTGCCCACTAGGAATTCTGGGATATCCATCTCCTGCCTACTAGGAATTCTAGGATGCCCATTTCCTGCCTACTAGGAATTCTGGGATATCCATCTGCCCACTAGGAATTCTGGGATATCCATCTCCTGCCCACTAGGAATTCTGGGATATCCATCTCCTGCCCACTAGGAATTCTAGGATGCCCATTTCCTGCCTACTAGGAATTCTGGGATATCCATCTCCTGCCTACTAGGAATTCTGTGATATCCACCTGCCTGCCCGCTAGGAATTCTGAGATATCCATCTCCTGCCCACTAGGAATTCTGGGATATCCATCTGCCCACTAGGAATTCTGGGATATCCATCTGTCCACTAGGAATTCTGGGATATCCATCTGCCCACTAGGAATTCTGGGATATCCATCTCCTGCCCACTAGGAATTCTGGGATATCCATCTGCCCACTAGGAATTCTGGGATATCCATCTGCCCACTAGGAATTCTGGGATATCCATCTCCTGCCCACTAGGAATTCTGGGATATCCATCTCCTGCCTACTAGGAATTCTAGGATGCCCATTTCCTGCCTACTAGGAATTCTGGGATATCCATCTGCCCACTAGGAATTCTGGGATATCCATCTCCTGCCCACTAGGAATTCTGGGATATCCATCTCCTGCCCACTAGGAATTCTAGGATGCCCATCTCCTGCCCACTAGGAATTCTGGGATGCCCATTTCCTGCCTACTAGGAATTCTGGGATGCCCATCTCCTGCCTACTAGGAATTCTGGGATATCCACCTCCTGCCCGCTAGGAATTCTGTGATATCCACCTCTTGCCTGCTAGGAATTCTGGAAGTTGAAATATCAAGGTTTTTTTTCCTCTCTTCTTCAGTGTCAAATATTTATTCCGGCGTTTAGGAAGATGGATGGGTCATAACTGCAAGTTTAGTGTCTGGAAACATATGTTTTTTCTTCAACTGGCATGGATTTGGGGCATCAGTTAATTTATAACGATTTGCTTAGTGACCATTCAAATTTAAAATGGGACTGGAGAAAAAAAAAAGTTCTACTGTTTTTCAGACTTAAGACCGTTGCGAGGAGCCCCCAAGATCAAAATCCAGACTCTTGGCAACTGACTCATACTTACGACGGTTGCAGTGTCCTGGGGTCACACGCTCCCCTTTTGCAACTAACTGACAAGCGAAATCAATGGGGAAGCCAGATCCATTTAACCACCGGTTACTAACTGAGCCATTGTGATGATTCACTTAACAACTGTGGCAGGAAAGCCGTCAAATGGGGACAAAAATTCACTTAGCCAATGTCACCCTTAGCAGCGGAGTTTTTGGGATCTAATTGCAGTCGTTAAGTCGAGCCTTACTTGTCAATAACCTGAAGTTAAATGAGAGGCGATCTAATTTCTGGGCTTCGTGTCCATTTGAGCTGTTGATGCTTCCTTTTCGAGTTGTTTTCTATTATTCCTATCTTGGTTGACAAGCTATCTGTGGAGGAAGAGAGAGAGATTATTTTTCCAAATGCGGTAAATAGAACATTGCACAGGGCACAAGGCGGCCACTTCCTCATTCTCTTCATATCCTTCCGCGCTTTGGGGTCATGGAGAACACACATTTGCTCCGATTGGACTGGACCCAAGGATGCTGCACGAGCAAAGTTAGTTTGGGGTTTTTTTTTTCTTCCCCTTGCAAAGTAACAGGATGTTGTATCAGCAGGGCCCAAGCAGCAGGACTAGAACTCACGAGTCTCCAGGGGATTGGCCCAAAGTCACCCAGCTGGCTTTCCTGGTTAAGGTGGCACTAGAATTCACAGTCTCCTGGTGATTGGCCCAAAGTCACCCGGGTGGATTTCATGTCTAAGGCAGGACTAGAACTCAGTCTCCTGGTGATTGGCCCAAGGTCACCCAGCTGGCTTTCCTGGTTAAGGTGGTACTAGAATTCACAGTCTCCTGGTGATTCGTCCAGTCTCCCAGCTGGCTTTCCTGGTTAAGGTGGTACTAGAATTCACAGTCTCCTGGTGATTGGCCCAAAGTCACCCAGCCAGATTTCCCAGCTAAGGCAGAACTAGAACTCACTGTCTCCTGGTGATTGGCCCAAAGTCTCCCAGATGGATTTCATGCCTTCTAAGGTGAGACTAGAACTCACCATCTGGTGACCAGCGCAGAGTCACCCAACTGGCTTTCAGGCTTAAGTTGGTACTAGAATTCACAGTCTACTTGTGATTGGCTCAAAGTCACCCAGCTAGATTTCCCAGCTAAGGCAGAACTAGAATTCTCTGTCTCCTGATGAATGGCCCAAAGTCACCCAGCTGGCTTCCATGCCTAAGGTGGTACTAGAGTTCACAGTCTCCTGCTGATTGGCCCAAAGTCATCTAGCCAGTTTTCCCAGCTAAGGCAGAACTAGAACTCACTGTCTCCTGGTGATTGGCCCAAACTCACCCAGATGGATTTCCCAACTAAGGCAGAACTAGAACTCACCATCTCCTGGTGATTGGCCCAAAGCTGGATTTCCTAGCTAAGGAAGAACTAGAACTCACTGTCTCTTGGTGATTGGCCCAAAGTCACCCAGCTGGCTTTCCTGGCTAAGGCTGGAGTAGAACTCATGGTTTCCTTCTTTCTAGCCTGCTGCCCTAACCCACTACATCAAGCTGCTTCTCTGTGTTCATTTCTTAAACATATGGGTCACTGGCTTAACTTTGTATTAATTTCTCATTGATACCCTTTTTAAGAAAACTTTTCACCGTCTCTCTTTCTCTCTCTGTCTCTTTCTCTCCCTCTCTCTCTGTGTATCTCTCCTTTCCTCCCTTCTTCCCTCCCTCCTTCTCTCTGTCTCTCCCTCCCTCCCTCTCTCCTCTCTCTTTCTCCCTCCCTCCCTCTTCCCCCCTCTCTCTCTCCCTCCTTCTCTGTCTCTCTGTCTGTCTCTCTCCCCCCTCCCTCCCTGTCGGGCATCTTTTAAAACACGTCTGCTTACAATTGCTAATTGTAGCAGCCTAATAAATCGTTAGTGGAAATAAAACAGGATGGAATTAATGCTAAAGTGGGATCGGAATGGAAGAATTCATCAAGCACATTTTTTTCCAATTAACTTTTGAAGTTAACTTCATTAAGGCTCTTTTCTTTAGCGAGGGCTGTGGGTCTCCAAGAGGACTAATTAGAAAAGGATCACACATGAAAGGCAAATTACATTGCCGGGTAGGTTTTCTTGCGCGGCGCAACATGATTTAAAGTTTGCTTACATTTTGGATTTTTCTTCTTCTTCGCTGTTTGAAGCCATTTCTCTTTTAAAGCTTGCACATTTTTTTTAAAAAGTGACTTTTCAGGATTTATCAGTTTAAGTAACTTGTGGAAGAAGATGGTAGGAAAAAAAATATTCGGTCCACACACACCCCTGCTCAAAAACGCCTCCCCTAAATAATAAAACTCTTAGCTCTCAAAATATCATATGGAGAAAAAGAGGAATACTGGCCTAGAAACCCAGAGACCGTGAATTCTAGTTCCGCTTTAGGCATGAAGTCCAGCGGGGTGAATTTGGCCAGTTAGCAGAATGCTGAATTCTAGTCCTGCCTTAGACTTGAAATCCAGGTGTGTGACTTTGGGCTGATCACCAGGAGACTGTGAGTTCTAGTCCCATTTTAGGCATGAAAGTGGGCTAATTGACTTTGGGCTGATCACTAGGAGACTGTGAGTTCTAGTCCTGCCTTAGACATGAAATTTAGCTTTGTGACTTTGGGCTGATCACCAGGAGACTGTGAGTTCTAGTCTCATTTTAGGCATGAAAGCGGGCTAAGTGACTTTGGGCTGATCACCAGGAGACTGGTGAGTTCTAGTCCTGCTTTAGGCATGACAGCCAGCTAGGAGACACTAGACCAATCCCCTGCAGACTGTGAGTTCTAGTCCCATTTTAGGCATGAAAGTAAGCTAAGTGATTTTGGGCTGATCACTGGGAGACTGTGAGTTCTAGTCCCATTTTAGGCATGAAAGTGGGCTAAATGACTTTGGGCTGATCACTAGGAGACTGTGAATTTTAGTCCTGCCTTAGACATGAAATTCAGCTTTGTGACTTTGGGCTGATCACCAGGAGACTAGTGAGTTCTAGTCCTGCTTTAGGCATGACAGTCAGCTAGGTGACACTGGGCCAATTCCCTGCAGACTGTGAGTTCTAGTCCCATTTTAGGCATGAAAGTGGGCTAAGTGACTTTGGGCTGATCACTAGGAGATGTGAGTTCTAGTCCCATTTTAGGCATGAAAGTGGGCTAAATGACTTTGGGCTGATCACTAGGAGACTGTGAATTCTAGTCCTGCCTTAGACATGAAATTCAGCTTTGTGATTTTGGGCTGATCACCAGGAGACTGTGAGTTCTAGTCTTGCTTTAGGCATGACAGTCAGCTAAGTGACACTGGGCCAATTCCCTGCAGACTGTGAGTTCTAGTCCCATTTTAGGCATGAAAGTGGGCTAAGTGATTTTGGGCTGATCACTGGGAGACTGTGAGTTCTAGTCCCATTTTAGGCATGAGAGCCAGCTAGGTGACACTGGGCCAATTCCCTGCAGACTGTGAGTTCTAGTCCCATTTTATAAAACCCGACTGACTTTGGGCCAATCCCCAGTAGCCTAATGAAGAGAGGGAATAGGGTTGACATGTTATCAGTCTTCCAGTACAGGAGGGGCTGTCACAGGGAACGGAGGGTCAACCTATTTTTCCAAAATACCTGAAGATTAGGACAAGAAATAACAGAGGGAAACTAATCACGGAGAGAAACA
>NC_045553.1:8688770-8854243 GCF_009769535.1 Thamnophis elegans
GGGGGGGGAATGATTAAACATCCGGTTTAAAAGTGGGTAGCAGCAGATTCAAAGTAAATATTTGAAATGGTTTCCCGTTCATAAAACAGAAACCAAGCAGATGTACATTTCTGGCAATAAAATTTGTTTATGTTGTTGGCTTGCCTTATTATAACCTTTCATTCTTTTTTTTTATTCCCAAACTAATTCTTGCATTTTATTCCCATCTGGCACTCCAGATTTTAAAAGCGAAATCTATCATACATCTGATCTTCCCCTTTTTTTTTATTCTCACAACAGCCCTGCGAGGTAGATTTAAGTAGAGAAATGACAAATGTTTGTAAAGTCTTCCTACAGTAGGGAACCTTCTATTTACAATCATTCCTTTAGTAGTCGTTGGAAGCTATTACGGCCCTGAAAAAGGTTACTTACGACCAGTCCTAATACTTATAAATATCACATCCCCACAGTCATGTGATCAAATTTTGAATGCTTGGCAACTGGCATGTACTTGTGACAGTTTTGCAAATTTCCCGGGGTCATGTGATTGGCCCTTGCAACCTTTGTAGTCAACTTCCAACAAGAAAAGTCAATGTTGGGAAACAGGATTGGCTTAATGACTGCGATTTGCTTAACGTTCGCTTAACGACCGTGGCAGAAAAAGTCATAAAAGTGGGCGTGACTCTCTTAAAAACCGCCTTGCTTCTGGCCCCAATTGTGGTCTTAATTGAAGTCTACGTTGTCTTCGATATTGAGAGGAAAGCTGAAACCCCCAGTCCTATCACCATTAAATTACATGATTAGGCAAGTTAAATTAACAAATTAAAGTGGAATAGTAATTGGGAATGGTCAATAGAACAGTTTAATTGTATATTGTAAACACTGTGCATACTTTTTATTTTTTAAAAAAAGGAACTGAATTTGCGAGTTGTTATTTTTAAGTCAGAGAAAAAAAACCAGTCAAGGAAGTTTCATTGAATTTCTCGCTCTTCTTCCTTGTCTAATAAAAAATAATAATTAATGTGTTCTTCAAGGATTATTCAGCGCGTAACTTCTCTCATTCCTCTTCTGGATTTTTTTGCTTCTCTTTGCCCCTCCGGGCATAAAGTATCCATTATATTTAATGAAACACCAGGTGTTGGAAATGCGGAAATATATTTTTTTTCCAAGCATGTGCCCCTTTGGATCTGTGGAAAAATGATTATTATTCCGGTTATTATCCAGCTGCCTATGCAAGAAAAATAATGGGTGGGTGGGACTTTGGATGTTGTGTGCCATTCTCAGAAAGGATATTTTGGAGTAGGAAAAAAAGTCACGGCAAAATAGCAAACTGAGAAGTCATATGGCCATATTGTTAAGGTTTGATGGAGACTTCACCATGCAAGGATTTCGGCAAAGTAGATATTTTATCTTTGAAAGTTGGGTGGTTGGGAATGATGGTTGATTTGGCCCAGCAAGGATGATGTCCCACAGGAAGGGAGCCACCATGGAGAAGGCCCTTCTTCATGGTCCCACTAAGTTGATCTCCTTTAGTAGAGGGGTCCCTGCCTCCCTCCCTCCTCTAGTGGTTCGGATAAATGTGATTGGGAAAAGATGGTCCTTCAAATACAGGTAAATGTTCTGACCTAGGCTTCCCAAAAGCACGAAGGCGACTCCTCATCCCGATAAAACTCATTTTATTTAGTTTAAAGGGAATTCCTCTCCAGCCAAAAGTCTTTCAAGAGATTTCACAACGACAGACCTTGATCAGGCTTGGAGAGCTGCCAGGCCGATATCTTCTAAACACCACGCTGTATCAGCAATTACTTGGCAAGAAGTCAGGAACAGATCTTCACCCGAATGAATTGAACTTACGGCCTCCTGCAAACTCCACTCCCCTTTTGCTCCTCTTTATTCCCTGTGGGAGGGGCCATTCACCGTCTACCTGTGGCTTTGCTCCCGAGCTGGCCCTTGTTCCTTAGCTGTTCCCTTCTTCTGGCAGCTCTGCGCTTGCGCACATTGGGAACAGGCTCCAGCTGTTCTTCTGTTCCACTGATCCCCGACTCCGAAGGCAGCTGATAACTGTCGGACGGCCCTGGCCCCCTTCTTATATTCTTCTTATTCCTGGAACCTCTTTTCTTATTATTCTTGGAATCTCTTCCTTCTGTCAAGTTCAGCTGCGAACTCCTGTTTCTGCTCTTGGTAATGATAATGATAATGATGATGATGTATCCATTCAGTTGTGTCCGACTCTTGGAGATTCTATGCGTCAGGTCTCTCCAAGTCTTCCGATCTTGCACTGCTTGCTCTGGCTGGTATAACCTTTGATGGTGTCTAGCCTCCATGTTCTTCGGTGGCCTTTTGGTTTCCTTTTACCTCTCATTCTTCCAAGCACAATTGCTTTCTCCAGTGAATTTCCCTGCCCAATGTGGCCAACGTAAGCGTGATGCAGTTTTGTGATTTTACCTTCCAGTAACATGTCCCATTACTTGTTAAGGGGACGCAGTGGCTCAGTGGCTAAGACGCTGAGCTCGTTGATCAGAAAGGTTGGCAGTTCGAGTCCCTAGCGCCGCGTAACGGAGTGAGCTCCCGTGACTTGTCCCAGCTTCTGCCAACCTAGCAGTTCGAAAGCAGGTAAAAAATGCAAGTAGAAAAATAGGAACCACCTTTGGTGGGAAGGTAACAGCGTTCCGTGCGCCTTCGGCATTGAGTCATGCCGGCCACATGACCACGGAGATGCCTTCGGACAGCACTGGCACTTCGGCTTTGAAACAGAGATGAGCACCGTCCCCTAGAGTCGGGAACGACTAGCACATATGTACGAAGGGAACTTTTACCTAACATGTCTTGGTATTATGCCCTCCAATCCTTACTTGTTAGTCGCCTTTGCTGTTCAAGGAATACCTGTATCAAAGCTGTGCTTACCTCTTCTCTCAACTGCTTTGATGCTCGGTAGAGGACATGTCAGAAATGAAGGCAGAAGGTCCTTCAGCCAAATTTGACTCTTACATGACAAAGGACTCCTCCATGAGTTTTCCTTGGCAAGAATACAGCATAGTTTGCCTTTACCTTTTCTTCTGGGATGTAGTCCAACTTCTCACTCGTCTCCAGTCCTGGAATTTCCTGGAATCTCCCATTCAGATGTTAATTAAGTTAGGTGCGCAGTTTTTCCCCCTTATCGGACAAGGTCAGCTGGGACTGCATCACTGAAAGCATGAATAAACTTAGTATGCTATATCCCCTCGGCTCCATCTTCTCTGCTCTGCTTGCTTCCCTCCTGTCAAAGAGTAAACTATTGTTCTTTAAACAGCCTTCATGGATTTAGAATAGAAATAGAAATTCTTTATTGGCCAAGTGTGACTGGACACACAAGGCATTTGTCTTTGATGCAGATGCTCTCAGTGTAAATAAAAAAGACAAGATACCTTCGCCAAGAATCATAAGGTGCAACATTTAGTGATAGTCATAGGGTAGAAGTAAGCAATCAAATCATATTAGGAAACAATATAAATCGTAAGGATACAAGCACAAAGTTATAATCATACAGTCATAAGTGGGAGGAGATGGGTGATAGGAACGATGAGAGGATTAATAGTAGTGCAGACTTAGTAAATAGTTTGACAGTGTTGAGGGAATTATTTGTTTAGCAGAGTGATGGCATTTGGGGGGAAAAGACTGTTCTTGTGCCTAATTGTTCTTGTGCCTAGATACTACATCCTAACATCTTTGGAACAGTGATGGTCCTTATGTTCTTTGAAGAGCACAATGAATTCAATCTATAGAGAATCCTTCAATTCCCCACTATCCTGTCAGAGCTGAAGAAGCTTCTTGGATGAGAAGCGAAACGTCTTCAAAAGAAAAAAAAAATCAGAAAGTCCAGTTGCCTCCTGAAAAAGCACCTTTGGGATAATAAATTTAGTACACTGCATCCTGTTTATTCCATCTTCTTGCTTGCTTGCTTCCTTCCTGTCAAAGAATAAACTGTAATAGTTTTGGGGACAGTAACTTTCTACCTTATGTTCTTTAAACAGCATTAATGAATTTAGTATACGACATCCCTTTTACTCCATCTTTTTTTTTCTTCTGTTTTGCTTCTTTCCTGTCCAAGAATAAACTATAATAGTTTTGGGACAGTGACTTTCTACCTTACGTCCTTTCGTCATCTTCATCCCTGTTGCCATTTGTGTGTTTTCTTTCCTTCTGCAAACATTCCCCGAATATTATAGGCTGCTGTTTTCTTTCACTTCATCCAAAACTGTCGGGCCAAAACAAACTTGATTTCAGGAAGCCTTTCTAGGAAAAAAATAAAACAAAATCTCTCCTTTGACCAGGAAGCGATACCCTTGTGCACTGGGGCTTAAGTTTCTAGCGCGCTCCATTTATTTTAAAAAAATAAATAAATAAAAATAACAAGGAAGAAAAAGAAGAAAATCCTTTGACCTGCTTGGCGAAGTAACTTAAAAGAAGGGGGGAAAAAAGAGTTATGCAAATTTTTTTCCTGAAATGTCATCCTTAATCTCTTGAGCCACCGAAAATGCGAAAAGCAGACTCTGTCTATCTATTCCTCCCTGCCCCTCTACCGTCTTTCGCAACCTCAGAGGGGGAAAGGGCCAGGACGAGTTATGGACTTGTTTGCTTTTAAACACCCATGTTTCACAATTGGAGGAAAACTTTGATCCCCGACTTTTAGCGTGTTTCGTTTTCTCCATCTTTCCCTTGGGCTGAGGTGGTGGAAATGGGGTGGGAGTCGGCTGCTCAGAGAGACACATAAGGACCCCTACTCAATGGGGGCTGCATGGGGATCAAGCCAAGGCTTCTCTCTCCCTTCCTCCCACCGTCCAGCAAACTTATATTATCCTGTGTTCCATGTTTTTTCTTTCTCTCTCTTCTCCCAACTATCCAGAATAAAAGAATAACAGAGTTATATATTTACTTGGTTCTTACTAACTGTTATTTCTACTCTTTGAGGACTGGGCGCTGTCAGTAACAGACAAAACGTAGAATAGAATATAGAGTTGGAAGGGACCTTGGAGGTCTTCTAGTCCAACCCCCTGCTTTAGCAGGAAATCATCTACCATTCCAGACAAATTATGGTCCAATCTCTTCTTAAAAGCCTCCAGTTGGAGCTCCCTCAACTTATTTCTCTTTGATATAATTGTTTTATTTTTATTCATAAACATTTTGAATACAGTGTATTGTCAGAGGATATCACTTATAAAAGAAAAAAAAGAGAAGGAAAAAAGACAGTGAAAATATTAACACATAGACTGGTAGCAATAGAAGTAATATAACAGGATAGTTTTGCCTATGTTTCTTTTTCTATTAGATTATTTATAATTCTGTTAAATGTATTGGTGTATTTATAATTATAGGCCATCTTTATATTTAGCTCACACATACCAGTAGTCTTTCTTCGTCTAATTTCTATCTCTTCTCTCCAACCACTCATAAAATCTATTCCATATCAAGCAATATTCTGTGTCATCTTTATCTTTTATTTTTAAAGTCAGTCTCCATGCAATCTAGTATTTTCCGAATTACATCCTCATCTGGTGGAATATTCTCATCCTTCCAGTATTTTGCAAATATATACCTTGCTGCTGTCGGTACATGCAAAACTATATATATATACTCCCTTTATCATAACCCTCCGACATCATCCTCAACAGAAATAATTTTTGGTTTCAGGTCTATAGGTTGTTTAATCATCTTTTCAAAACAGTTATGGATTTTCTTCCAATATTTTCTTGCTTCTACCACGTAAGTGCCCTGGGGTCTGATTGCATTTCCTGCATTTGGCAAATTACTGAACATTACTGAGCACCCACAACTTCTGGTGGCAAGCTGTTCCACTGATGAATTGTTCTAGCTGTTAGGAATTTATATCCTTCGGTCCTGGTGTTTCCAACCCCCCCCCCGCCCCCCAAACTCTTCAAGATGGGAAGAAATGAGGTTTGAACCTGTGTCTAAACCAGTTGGCTCGAAATGGATCGGAGAGAAGGAAAAGCAGAGGGTGAAAGAGGAGAGGAGGAAGAGAAAGAAAACAGCTCGAGAGAGATATTCAGTTTGATAATTCTTTGCTCATCATGCCCAAAGGGTTGCCGGCCACTGAATTAGTCACTTTTCTGGAATTTATAATCTGTTCTCTCTCTCTCTGCGAAGCGACCTTCACAAAAAGCCCTATGGCACCAGGTCGGTTTTCAAGAGCCAGGCAAACACCAGAATTCCCAGAATAGGGTGTGGGCCAAGATAAAAACCAATCTTATTATTTGGGGTGGAATGTGCAAATTGCTTCAGAGACTTTCGGCTGGCCTGGGGCGGCAGGGTCTCAGGATTCCAGCCGAACATCGCTGTGTGCCAAAAGCACCCATGTGCCTGTGCAACAGCCTGGACCCATAATGCAATGCATGTATGACACACCCCCATGGACCCCACCCCCTCTGAATGCACGCGCAACACCCCCACACACACACATACACCACGCAGCGTATGCGCACATGATCCCCCATGCCTCATTTTGGGCCTAGTAGGCCTCCTTGCAGCCTTCCTTCTGGGACCAGAAATGTGTCGGGGGGGGGTGCCACCCCTCGCGCCCCGATTTGGGCCTAGTAGGTTTTCCTGCAGCCTCCTGGGACCACAAATGTGCCGTGGGGGGTGCCACCTTTTGCGCCCCGTTTTGGGCCTAGTAGGTTTCCCTGCAGCCTCCTAGGACCACAAATGTGCCGTGGGGGGGGGTGCCACCCCTCGCATCCCGTTTTGGGCCTAGTAGGTTTCCCTGAAGCCTCCTGGGACCAAAAATGTGCCGTGGGGGGGTGCCACCCCTCGCATCCCGTTTTGGGCCTAGTAGGTTTCCCTGAAGCCTCCTGGGACCAAAAATGTGCCGTGGGGGGGGGTGCCACCCCTCGCATCCCGTTTTGGGCCTAGTAGGTTTCCCTGAAGCCTCCTAGGACCACAAATGTGCCGTGGGGGGGTGCCACCCCTCGCATCCCGTTTTGGGCCTAGTAGGTTTCCCTGAAGCCTCCTGGGACCAAAAATGTGCCGCTGGGGGGTGCCACCTTTTGCGCCCCGTTTTGGGCCTAGTAGGTTTCCCTACAACCTCATGGGACCAAAAAAAATGGACCGGGGGGGGGGTACCACCCCTCGCACCCCATTTTGGGCCTAGTAGGTTTCCCTGCAGCCTCCTGGGATCAAAAATGGGCCGTGGGGTGGGTTGGGGGGGGCGGTGCCACTGGCAGGCCACAACATGTCTTTTGCAACGATGAGTAGCTGCTGAAATGCCCCTTAAAATCATTACTGCTGCAAATAACTTGCCAAATTGAAACGATCGTTTTAAATATCTGGAGGGAAAGGCGTGAAACGGGCATGGATTTTTTAAAAAAATTAAATTTGGCATCTATCGTGGCATGCTTTGAATTTGATTGGCGCTGGCAGGGGAAAGGATTGCCTGGCCCAGGTAGCAGGGAAACAAAACACAAAATAATAATTTGAAGTCGTGCCAGCCGGATGATTAGCATTAATTAGGTTGGCACCTAAAAGTGAGTGAGTGGCAGAGAACAAATGCCGCATGGAGAAGATTTACATCTTGGCATTTATATTTAAGTGGTTCCAGATAAGGTGAGGTAAAAGTGCTTTCTCTGCCCGAAAGGCAGGGCAAAACCATGCCATGCAGAAAAATCCAGGAAAAAGCAAGATTGGCATGCTATTTCTTTGTTGTTAGTTGTGAAGTTGTGTCCGACCCATTGTGACCCCATGGATAACGTTCCTCCAGGCCTTCCTGTCCTCTCCCATCCCCTGGAGTCCATTGAAGCTCACGCCGACTGCTTCAGTGACTCCATCCAGCCACCTCCTTCTCTGCCGTCTCCTTCTTTTGCCCTCCATCGTTCTCAGCATGAGGCTCTTCTCCAGGGAGTCCTTCCTTCTCATTAGGTGGCCAAAGGATTTGAGTTTCCTCTTCAGGATCTGGCCTTCTAAAGAGCAGTCAGGGTTGATCTCCTCTAGGACGGACCATTTGGATGGCCTTGCAGTCCAAGGGACTCAATGCAGGAGTCTTCTCCAGCATCAGAGTTCAAAGGCCTCCATTCTTTGGCGCTCAGCCTTTATCTCTAACCTCCAAAGCTGAGTTCATTTCCATCAGCGTGACATCCCCCCCCCCGCTCTGTTTTTATTATTTCCAGCTTAGTCGGTGGGGTGGGGGTGGACGGACACTACAAGTTCATCCTCGTTTAGTGACCAAAATTGAGACGGCCAAACTTGGTCTGTTAAGCGAAGAGGTTGCTAAGTGAAACCAAGATTCTGCATTCCTCGGCTATACAGATCTGCGAAGGTTGTTGATGGAGATTATTGGTGGCATGCCTACTGTTTCATCATTTAGGGACCATTCAATGTTGTAACGGTGAACGGTCATTAAATGAGGCAATTTGCTAGGCGAGGCCTATATGTGGGTGGAGAGCAGTGGTGGGTTTCAAAATTTTTTAGAACCTCTTCTGTAGGTGTGGCCTGCTTTGTGGGAGTGGCTTGCTGGCCATGTGACCGGATGGGAGTGGCTTGCCGGCCATGTGACCGGGTGGGTGTGGCCAACTTGTGAAATGTGGTGAAACTCACTTAACAACGCTCTTGCTTAGCAACCAAAATGTTGGCTCAGAAACTCTGGCATTGAAGTGTGCAAGTCTTAAAGCTGTCAAGTGACAAGACCCTTGCACCCCTAACCCTTTAGGAAAAAAAAACCCCAGGGGTGTTCAAACTTGACAGCTTTAAGACTTGTGGACTTCAACTCCCAGAATTCCTCCTCTCGCTCTTCATTTTGATGATGTGCGGACGGGCAGGGGGAGGGAGCTGGAACCGGTTTTAAACGGCACGGTAGATTTGTGGAACCTCTTCTATAGAAGAGGTTAGAAGTGGCAGGAACCCACCCCTGGTGGAGAGGCTGGATGCATAATCCCATATAATCCTAGGGAGACTTCTGAATTTATTCATTCATAGGTTTATTTTTAAATTTTATATGCTGTCAGAAATGGTGGAGGGTAGTAGTGGCTAACCTTTTGGTCCTCCATATGTGCCTGCCCACACCCATAATGCAATGCGCGCGCGACCCATTCAAAATTACAATGGTACTGAAAAAAGTGGCCATTTTTTCACACTTACGACCGTTGCAGCAATCCCCGTGGTCACAGGATCAAAATGCAGATTTTCATTTCATTTAATTTCATTTATTGAATTTCTAGGCTGCCCAATCCCGAAGGATTCTGGGCAGCTTACAGAAATGAAAAATTATTTAAAAAGAATTAAAACAACAGATGCTTGTAACTGGCTCATATTTTTGACGATCAGAGCATCCCAGTGTGTGTGTGTGTGTGTGTGTGTCACATGATCCCCTTTTGCGACCTTCTGACATGCAAAGTCAACGAGGAGGCCAGATTCATTTAACAATCCATGTTGCTAATTTAACCAGTGCAGTGATTCACTTAACAACCATGGCAAGAAGAGTTGTAAAATGGGGCAAACTCGCCTAACAAAATGTCCCTTCCAACTCTATTGTTCTGTTCCATTCTGTTCTGTTCACTAAGCAACTGTGTTCCTAATTTAAGCACTGCAGCGATTCACTTAACGACGTCAGTGAGAAAGGCCATTAAAATGGAGCCAAAGCTCACTTAGCAACCGTCTCCCTGAGCAACGGAAATTTTGGGCTCATTTTTCGGTCGTACGTCAAGGACTATCTATAACACAGCCTTCAAGGGGAAGAAGCTGTGCACCCCGATAAGTACCGTATTTTTCAGAGTACAAGACACACCAAGATTTTGAAGAGGCAGATTAAAAAAAATTTTTTTTGCACTCTGCAAACCTCCCCAAAACGGCCTGTTTTTCGCGAACAGTCCCATTTTTTGTACAAAAAAAAAAAGGGCATGTATAGCCTTTAGGAGGCTTATAGAGTGCTTCTGGGGGCTGTGAGGGCAAAAATGAGCAGAAAACGGACTGTTTTTCGCTCATTTCTGCCCTCACCATCCCCCAGGAGCACTCTGGAAACCACCTAAAGGCTATGCATGGCCATTTTTGCAAAGGGTTGGGGTTTCAGGAGGCCAAAAATGCTGTATTCAGTGTATAAGACACACCCAGATTTTCAACCTCTTTTGAGGGAAAAAGGTGCGTCTTATACTCCGAAAAATACGGTACATATTGTTAGCACCGCCGAAGAAGTTGGGTGAGAGGTGTTTTGCAAACTTGATTTGCACTTTGGGAAGGGAGAGGCAGAGAGTCAGCTCATTTCTTGGTCCAGTTCAGCTCGTTTTCTTCCTCTGTAAAGTTGGGGCACGGCCGGTTTTCATTTGTCTGCAAAAAAAAAATCAGCTGGTTTCACAACTGGGACGGGGTTTTGCTTTCGACAGGGTAGACGGGACACCTTCCAGATGGCTGGAGAATAGAATTGGGGAACTGCAACACCTCAAATTGTCTAGAATGTTTGACTGCAGCTGGCCCAGCCTAATTAAAAAGGCTGCAGGACGGGAAGGGTTGGTGAAGACCAGTTGAAACCACATCCTTAGCAGAAGACAACTCTTCTTTACTTCAATTCCTTTGTCTTCCCTTCTGGCCTTCAGTTCATCGCCACCGTGGTTCTTTTGTCTGGTGGCCATTTTTTTTTGCAATTTCTTCTTCATTTTCAACAATTTCCAACTGCTGAATGGCTGGAAGTCTCAAGCAACATACACATTTAATAAATTGTGGTCAGCCAGATGTTTAGATTGGATGTGGCGCTGTTATCCACCCGTCGAGCCCTTTGCAAGGACCTGGGAGGGGCAGATGTGGATGTTTGATGGTGTTAAAGGTCTTGTCGCAGGATGTCAGCTGTTCCCAGCAAAGCTGCCTTTTGCAATTGACCGACGAGTTTTTTGTCAATGCCAGTATTAATAGTCATCCAGATGTTCAGACTGGATTTGGCACCCCCCCACCTATCCACTCCTCTCCAAGGACCTGAGATAGGCAGATGTGAATGTTTGATGGTATTGAAGGTCTCATCTGCAGGATGTAAGCTGTTTCCAGTGCAATTGACTGATGAGGATTTTGTCAATGACGATGGTGTCCCAGTGGTGTCCCAGATGTTTTGGGTCTGCACCCAAGGTGCCTATTACCACTGGTCCTCTTATTATTATCTATCAAAACCCTTGGTATTGGTCTTTGATCCACACTTTGGAACGAGTAATGATGTACTGAAATATTTTAGAGCCCTGTTTTGTCAAAATTGCAACTTTCAGACTTCCAACTCCCAGAATTCCCCAGCTGGCATGCCGTCTTAAAGTCCACAGGTTTGAATGTTTCCAAGTTTGGGAAACACTGTTTTAGAGACACCTCTGTCTTCTCCAGCAGAGGTGCTGGAGAAGACTCCTGCGAGTCCCTTGGACTGCAAGGCGATCCAACCGGTCAGTCCTAGAGGAGATCAACCCTGATTGCTCTTTAGAAGGGCAGATCCTGAAGAAACTCAAGTACTTTGGCCACCTAATGAGAAGGAAGGACTCCCTGGAGAAGAGCCTCATGCTGGGAAAGATGGAGGGCAAAAGAAGAAGGGAACGCCAGAGAAGGAGGTGCCTGAATGGAGTCACCGAAGCAGTCGGCGTGAGCTTCAATGGACTCCAGAGGATGGTAAAGAATAGGAAGTCCTGGAGGAACGTTGTCAGTGGGGTCGCAATGGGGCGGACACGACTTCGCCACTAACAGCAACTGCTTTTTAAAGGCGTTTAGATCTGTTTTTGAATGCTGTTGGTACCAATATGTGCATCCCTCTGCCTTTCTTAAAAACACACACACCCCACAAATATTAAAATTGTTTGGAAACTGTTAAAACACTCACTTGGTGGATTCAAGGAATCGAGAGGGATTCGGTTTAGCCAATGAACTAATCTTGCCCTTACAACAAGACAGGCTTTTGAGTTTCCCAAAAGTAAAGGCAATCAGAGCAATGTTAGAAACTGGTTTTCTTTTTTTTTAAATTAAAATTGTGTGTGTGTGTGTGTGTGTGTGTGTGTCCGTAAGCCCTTTCAATGTGTAGCATTTTGGGATTTCCAGTTTAAAACCAGCTTCTGGGCAAGCAGGGTTGTGCGCGGGGCACACACCCCTCTGCAAACTCGAGCTAAACACAACTTTGGCCAAGGGTTGCAGAGTTCCAAAAAAAAAACCAGCTGTGTAACTGCTGGAGGGGGGGGGAAATGCAGCAGTTCATAGGACTTTCTGCAAAGTTTCTCCCTGCCTTTCCAAAAACTGTGTTTCTTTTGACTCTGAAACAATACGCAGCCTTTATCAATGCAGTTGGTCCTCATTTTTACAACTGTAATTTGCCACAGAATCTCCATTCGCTAAGCAAGGCAACGGCTCCTGATTTTTTTTTACCACGATGGCTAAGCGAACCCTTTTTCATACTTACGATTGTTGGGAGAATCGCAATGGTAGGGTGACCAAAATCCAGATGCTTAGCAGTCGGTTCATATTTCTGGGGGTCGTGTGGATTCTCTTTTATGACCATCAGACGAACAAAATCAATGAGGAAGCCAGGTTCACTTAACAACCATCATGCTCACTTAACAACTGCAGTGATTCACTGTATGATGGTGCCAAGGAAGGTTGTAAAATGGGGCAAAATTTGCTTAACAGCCATCTTGTTTGGCATCAAAATGTTTGGCTTAATTGTGATCTTAAGCTTTTTTAATTTTATTACCCATTTTGCTCTCTCTTTTTTTTGTAAATCTTCCAGTAATGTGTAACATTCTGTGACTTCCGTCTCCTCCTGTTTTTATTTGCAAAACTTCTGTTCCTCTGTTTTTTTTTCAAACACAGCCTCTCTCCTTTTAAAATTTCTCCTGTTAAAATCCCAGTCTGACTTCTTTCTTCTCAATGTACTCGGAATTGTCTTCAATAATCCTTAAGCTTGATTTTATTCCCTTATTTTAATTGCTTCGGATAAGCAGGATCGATTTTTTTTCTTCCCTGATTCCCCATCGTTTTTCTTCATCTTAGTCTGAATTTCTCTACAGCGGAGGAGCACGTCGAAAAGCTTTTGATGGGAGGGATTGTTGAGTTGTTGAAGGTGGTGCCAAAAATAGAATTAAGCGATAATTAAGTCTGTTCTCAGTTGTCTTTGGGCAGTGATGGTGAAAGCGATTATGCATGCATGGACGGTGCTTGTGAGCGTATTGTGTTTTTTTGATGCCGTGCGCTCACATTTCCCGTGCTGGGCGAACCGGTTGTTACAGTAAATGATGCCCACCTCTGTTTTTTTGGCAGGCAAAAGGTTACGCCGCTTTCATGCAGCCTAGCATTAAATTCTGTTTTCCCTGTGAAAGCTGGCTTAGCAAGTTAGAGCAATTTATTTTCTGCTTGGTAATTCTTTTGAAACAGTAGTTGCTCCATTCTCTGCTATTTCCCCCTATATAATCTACTGTATTTTACCATTAGCTCGATGTCTTCCTTTTCTCTCTCCCTCTCCCTTTTCCAAAACGTATACAATTCTTTTGATTTCTCATCTTGCCTTGCCTTCATGTGAATATATTCCCTGTGGGTGGATTCTAAGTTCTAAATATGATGTTTTATAGTTGATTTCACTTAAAAGCTGTATCTGGCTCATTTATTGTTCGAAATCACTAAGAATCGGTTTTTGTTGCCTTTTTCATTTGCCAGGAAGTAGTCCCCGTTTATCGTTTTGCCTTTTTTTGTTTTGTGTACCAGGCTATTTTTTTTTTGAGGGATATATTCCCTTATCATCTTCATGATTCCCTAAAGATTTTAAGATTTTGCCCTGAGAATTTTAGAGAGAATTTTAACAGCATGGAGAACCTACAGAGAACGAGGGAGAGAATCAGCATGTGTCCCAAATTTCAAGAGCAAACATATGCATTTTTAAAAATGTTTTAACTGAGATATTGGTAGGGTGAAATTATTTTTTTCTGCTTGACCCAACCTTAGAACTAAGGAGGAATTTCCTGACAGTGAGAACAATTAATCAGTGGAACGGTTTGACCCCAGAAGTTGTGAATGCTCCATCGCTAGAGGTTTTTAAGAAGATATTGGACAACCGTTTGTCTGAAATGGTATAGGGCTTCCTGCCTGAGTAAGAGGGATGGACTAGAAGACCTCCAAGGTCCCTTCCAACAATGTTATTCATGATTTGGTGGAGGAGAATTAAGACTGTAACTGATGCTAACCCCCCTCCCCCATTATATTTATAACGTGTGGGTCTACAGTTATAGTCTGCGGCAAGAAAGGTCGTAAAACAGAGCAAAATTCACTGAACAGCCGTCTTGCTTAACAACATGTTGCACTCAATTGTGGCCGTAAGTCGAGGACTACCTGTATATTGAAAACACAAATAAATGAATGTGCCACAATCAGTGTTCTCTTTGGTGGTGCATTGAGAAAATTTTCCCACGGATGAAAGTTCCCATTCCTGGTTTCTTCAGCTCCCTTTGAAGTGGGAAAAAAGGGAGAAGGAGAAGGAGAGAGGAGGAAGAGGAGGGGAGAAGAAGAAAAATGAAGAAGAGAAGAACAATTAGAATGAAAGAAGAAAAAAGAACAATTAGAAGAAGAGAAGAACAATTAGAAGAAGAGAAGAACAAGAAGAGAAGAACAATTAGAAGATAAGAAGAAGAGAAGAACAATTAGAAGGAAAGAAGAAGAAAAGAACATTTAGAAGAAGAGAAGACCAATTAGAAGGATGAGAAGAAGAAGAAGAAGAAGAAGAAGAAGAAGAAAACAATTAGAAGAAGGAGAGAAGAAAGAGGAAGAGGAGAAGAAGGAGAAGGAAAAGAAGAACAAGAAGAATAGAAGAAAGAAAGAAGAAAGAGGAGGAGAGAGAAGGAGGAGGGGAGGAGAAGAAGAAGAAGAAGAAGAAGAAGAAGAAGAAGAAAAAAGAACAATTAGAAGAAGAGAAGAACAATTAGAAAAAGAGAAGAACCAGAAGAGAAGAACAATTAGAAGGAAAGAAGAAGAAAAGAACAATTAGAAGAAGAGAAAAACAATTAGAAGAAAAGAACAAGGAAGAAGGAAAGAAGAAAAAGGAGAAGAAGGAGAAGGAAAAAAACAACAACAAGAATAGAAGAAAGAAAGAAGAAAGAGTAGTAGTAGTAGTAGTAGTAGTAGTAGTAGTAGTAGTAGTAGTAGTCTGTTTTTGCTCAAAAGTTTTATATTCCCGAGCAGGGAGGCATTAGTTAAAAGTGCCTGGCAGGAAACTGGATTGCAAAATCACGTCTTGAGATTGACCAATGTCTTGTTAAACCAACATTCTGTTGAGACTTGCGAATCTGTACGGCTGTCTAAAGATTAACATCTAGGCCTCTGGTTTTTGCTTCTTCTTCCCTCCTCTTCCTCCTTTTCCTCCAGTCCAGGCCTTGAAATGGGATGGTAAGAACCCCCCTCCACCCCCCGAGACGAGGAACTGTGTCTGCTCGCCTCTTCTCCTTCCAACTTTATGACAGGTAGTCCTCAACTTACAACAGTTCATTTAGTGATTGTTCCGAGTTACAACGGTGCTGGAATAGGGGACTTGGGTCCATTTTTCACACTTACGACCGTCGTAACATCCCCATAGCAATAGCAATAGCAGTAGACTTATATACCGCTTCATAGGCCTTTCAGGCCTCTCTAAGCGGTTTACAGAGAGTCAGCATATTGCCCCCAACAATCTGGGTCCTCATTTTACCCACCTCGGAAGGATGGAAGGCTGAGTCAACCCTGAGCCGGTGAGATTTGAACCGCTGACCTGCTGATCTAGCAGTAGCCTGCAGTGCTGCATTTAACCACTGCGCCACCTTGGCCCCATGAGCGTGAGATCAAAATTTGAATGCTTGGCAACTGGTTCATACTTACGACCGCTGCTGTGTCCCAAGGTCATGCGATCCTCTTTTGCGATCTGCTGATAAGCAAAACCCATGGGGAAGACGGATTCACTTAACAACCATGTTACTAATTTATCAACGGCAATGATTCACTTAAGAACTGTGGCAAGAAAGGTGGTAAAATGCGGCGAAACTCACAAACAACAGAAATTTTGGGCTCAGTTGTGGTCGTAAGTCGAGGACCGCCTGTGATATACCTGCACAGGTAGCCCTCGACTTACAACAGTTCATTTAGTGGCCATTCAAAGTTACAACGACTGAGCAAAAAGAGACTTAGGGCCTGTTTTTCACACTTAACAACCATTATAATTTCCTTGCTGTCGTGCAATTAAAATGCGGACGCTGGGGAAATGACTCGTAGTTGTGACTGTTCCAATCTCCCGAGGGGAGGGGGGAATCATGGGATCCCTTTTGATGACCTCCGCATAAGCCAAATCAATGGCGGAAGCCCGGATTCACTCAACGACCGTGTACCTAACTGAACAACACAAGGAAGGTTGTAAAATGGAGCAGATCTCCCGGAACAACTGTTATGCTTAGCAATACAACATTTTGAAGCTCAGTTGTACCCTCAAAACATAAAATTTTGGGGCTCCATTCTGGTCGTTGTAAGTCGAGGACTACCTGTGTGCTCAAAGGTCCGAGGAACTGTGTCTGCTCACTCTTCTTCCAAATTTCAAGGCAGGAGCTCGTACAATGGGGCGGGGGGGAGGTTTCCACCCCACGTCGATGTCTTCTCGCAACTACCCCCACCTCAAATATATATATATGTCTTTTCCCATGTAAGATTGAGATTGTCTTGGCAACGTTTCAGCGAGGTCTCACTCACCATCTTCAGGCTGGGTTTTAGGCTTAAAGTGTGATTGGAGACGGCAGGGTGGGTATATATATGTACCCACCCTGGGAGAACGAGAAAGAGTCACGAAGTGTGTTGCAAGCTTTATGAAATGGGCTCTGTCTTATCTCCCCCAGCTGCGTCCTCTCCTACCCACCCACCCCTCCTCCTCCTCCTTGCCCTTCCCAGACGTGGCTGGTTTTGTCTCCCGCTGCATTCTTCCAAACCAGTTTTCTAAAGGGGTTTAGATGGGCAACAGAGACAGATAATGCAATCCAGCAAAAATGCACCGTGGCGGTCTCGTGTCTACCCCACCCCACCCCCTCTTCAAAGAGAGTTTCAGCAAGCAGTCTCGCTCTGCCACCTAGACTGATGGCAGTGTATTTTTAGACTTGGTTTTCCCCCCCCTTCTCTTCCTCCTGTACTCAACTACTCTTCTCTCTGCGTTGGCAGGACTAATGCCAGAGGTGGCTGCTACTAGTTCACACCAGTTCAGCCGCACCGGTTCGGACCGCAGGCTTGCCATGCCCCCGAACTGGTTCCCCGGTCGCTGCATTGTAATTTTGTTTTGACATTTTTAATGCTTTGCGCATGCTCAGACCCATTTACAGACACCTAGCAGGTGGAGTGCGCTTCGGGCAACTAAAGCTCGCAGGCACGCACAAATCACATGCGCACTGAACTTGCAGAAGCCCCCCCCCCCCCACTAATGCCCGCCCAAAATCAGATGGCCACTGCTTGGCGCTGAACATTTTGAAAGATGGTTAGTTTAAAAAATAAAACAAGAGTTTATATTATCTTTTTTTTTAATTCTGAGGTCATCAACGGCGAAGAAGCTGTTGAGTGCTTGTTTTGTTTAATCTGGCTGGCATCTCACCAATCAGCTGAGATATTTAGGCACACAAATTGGAGGGGGAAATGGCTGTTGCGTACCTCAACCTTTGGTTGATCGACCGATGATTAGATTGGAATTCTTTATGTTGGCCAAGAAGGACACAGTGGCTCAGTGGCTAAGACGCTGAGCTTGTCGATCGAAAGTTCAGCGGTTTGAATCCCTAGCGCCGCGTAACGGAGTGAGCTCCCGTTCCTTGTCCCAGCTTCTGCCAACCTAGCAGTTTGAAAGCAAGTAGAAAATGCAAGTAGAAAAATAGGAACCACCTTTGGTGGGAAGGGAACAGTGTTCCGTGCCCCTTCAGTATTTAGTCATGCCAGCCACATAACCATGGAGATGTCTTCGGACAGTGCTGGCTCTTCGGCTTTGAGCACTGCCCCCTAGAGTCGGGAACGACTAGCACATATGTGCGAAGGGAAGCTTTAGCATTACTTTTATATTGGCCAAGGTTGATTGACACTCAAGGAATTGGTCTCTGGTTCATAAACTCTCAGTGTACATGCAAGCTCTCTCTTTGATTAGTTTCCACCCATTGCTTATTGTCTTGCCCTCAGGTGCTTTGGAGAATAGCTTGACTCCCTCTTCTTTGTGGCAGCAGAATAGAATAACAGAATAGAATAGAATAGAATAGAATAGAATAGAATAGAATAGAATAGAATAGAATAGAATAGAATAACACGGTTGGAAGGGACCTTGGAGACCTTCTAGTCCAACCCCCTGCTCAGACAGGAAATCCTACACCACTTCAGACAAATTAATCTCTTCTTAAACACCTCCAGTGATGGAGCATTCAGAACTTCAGGAGGCAAGTTGTTCCACTGATTCATTGTTCTCACTGTCAGGAAATTTCTCCTTGGTTCTAAGTTGCTTCTCTCCTTGATTAGTTTCCACCCATCGCTTCTTGTCCTGCCCTCGGGTGCCTTGAAGAATAGCTTGACCCCCCTCTACTTTGTGGTAGCCCATCAAATGTTGGAAGACTACTATCATGTCACCCCCTAGTCCTTCTTTTCATCAAAGTAAATCAAGGAGAGGCCCAACCTAGAACTTAAGGATAAATTCCCTGACAGTTGGAACATTTAGTGGCATGGCCTGTATCAAAACATTGTTGGTGTGCAAGAAGAGACTGGACAGCCATTTGTCTGGAGTGGGATACGGTCTCCTGTTCCAGAAGCAGGTTGGACTAGAAGACCTCCAAGGTCCCTTCCAACTCTTATTCACACGACCGTTGCGCTAGCGTCGTGGTCATGTGAACAGAATTCAGGGGCTTGGCCACTGACTCATATTTATGACGGTTGCAGTGTCCTGGGATCATGTGATCCCTTTTGTGACCTCCCGGAGTCAGTGAGAAAGCCAGATTCATTTAACAGCCATGTTATAATCACTGCAATGTTTCACGATCCCGTGAAGTGTTAACACCACTTTATAATGCCTTGGGAAGGCCACACTTGGAATCCTGCATCCAGTTTTGGTTGCCATGATGTAGAAAAGGTGTGGAGACGCTAAAAAGAGTGCAGAGAAGAGCAACAAAGAGAATTAGGGGACTGGAGGCTAAAACATATGAAGAACGGTTGCAGGAACTGGGTATGTCTAGTTTAATTAAAAGAAGGACTATGGGGAGACATGATAGCAGTCTTCCAATATCTCAGGGGTTGCCACAAAGAAGAGGGAGTTACATTATTCTCTAAAGCACCTGAAGGCAGGACAAGAAGAAATGGGTGGAAACTAATCAGGGAGAGAAGCAACCTAGAACTAAGGAGTAAATTCTAATGACAGTGAGAACAATTAATCAGAGGAACAACTTGCCTCCAGAAGTTGTGAATGTCCCAACACGGGAAGTCTTTAAGAAGATGTTGGATAGCCATTTGTCTGAAATGGTATAGGGTTTCCTGCCTAGGCGAGGGGTTGGACTAGAAGACCTCCAAGGTCCCTTCCAACTCTGCTATTGTATTGTGTTGTACTTAACAACGGTGGCAAGAAAGGTGGTAAAACGGGGCAATGTTCACTTAAGAAATGTCTCAGTCCGCAGGAGAAATGTGGGGCTCTGTTGTAGGTCGTAAGTCGAGGATTACCTGTTGAGATTTAAGTGAGGAGGATCCATTAAAAAAATTATTCTTCTTTTTCCCTTTGAGAATCCCATAGGGAGTTGAGCGCAGAGGAAAAAACAGTGGAATGGACAGAGATTGGAAGGGGGGGGGGCTTCAGTTGAGTAACAAATTGCGTTCAACTTGATGGATGAAATGCAATTAGCAAGTTCCTGCCACACTTTTAATTTCCTTCACTTTCCTGGCTACGTTTCAAATTGCAATTTGGTTCTGGTTTGTTTTGGAGAGATGGAGGTCGCAGGAAGTTCTCCCTGGAATGTAGGCAGGGATTGATCCCCTGAGATGAAAAACACACACACACACACACACACACACACACTAGCAAACAATAGCAATAGCCGTTAGACTTATATACTGCTTTACACTGCTTTTACAGCCCACTCTAAACGGTTTACAGAGTCAGCCTCTTGTCCCCAACAGTCTGGGTCCTCGTTTTACCCACCTCGGAAGGACGGAAGGCTGAGTCGACCTTGAGCCACTCGGGATTGAACTCTTGGCTGCGGGCAGAATTAGTCTACAATACTGCATTCTAACTACTGTGCATCATGGATGGATGGATGGATGGATGGATGGATGGATGGATGGATGGATGGATGGATGGGTGGGTGGGTGGATGGACAATATATACTGCTTCACAGTGCTTTATAGTCCTCTAAGCAGTTTACAGAGTCAGCCTATTGTCCCCAATAATCTGGGTCCTCGTTTTACCGATCTTGGAAGGATGGAAGGCTGAGTCAGCCTTGAGCCAGTCGGGATCGAACTTTTGGCAGTGAGCAGAGTTAGCCCGCAATACTGCATTCTAACCATGGGAGGGAGGGAGGGAGGGAGGAAGGAAGGACGGACGAAGTGTGAGGACCTTGGTGCGCTGAGCTTGGTTGTTTTCTTGGAGACATTTCGTGACCCAGCTAGGTAACGTCTTCAATGCTACTATTGATAAAGGAGAATATTTGTAGCTCGGGGTTGTAATGAGGGGTCCCTGGTGCCCTCTTAGCTTGGTTTCTTTCTTGCAGGCATTTCATGACCCAATTAGGTAATGTCATCAGTGCTAGAAAGGAATGGGATTTAGAGGGAGGGAGGGAGGGAAGGAAGGAAGGAAGGAAGGAAGGAAGGAAGGAAGGAAGGAAGGAAGGAAGGAAGGAAGGAAGGAAGGGCTGTTGGGACCTTAGTGCTGTGAGCTTAGTTGTTTTATTGCAGGCCTTTCATGACCCAGCTAGGTAACATCATCAATGCTTGAAGGGAACTCGGGTTTGCGGAGTGGAGGAAGAGGAGGAGGACTGTGGGGTCCTTGGGGCTCTCTGAGTTTCACTGTTTCCTCGGCAGACGTTTCATTACCAAACTAGCTAACATCACCAGTGCTGGAAGGGAGCAAGATTTGCCCTCTGCTTCTATACGGAAGCAAGCCCCACTCCCTTCTGGCATTGATGACGTTACCTAGTTTGGGCTAACGAAACATCTGCAAGAAAACAGCCAAGATCACAGAGCATCCAAGACCCTCCCTCCCTAAGATGCAATTATTGTGGCCGTCAGCCTCTGGAGGATTGTTTGCCACTGGAGGCTCAGCGAAACTGGGTTTCAACATGCTGGCTTTGCAAACAGTCGTGCAGTGTTTGTCAGGGATTAAAGCCTTTCCCGGCCTCAGTTTCATTGGGTTGGGTCCCGGAGGGAGATGCCTCTTTCT
This sequence comes from Thamnophis elegans, assembly GCF_009769535.1. Lineage (NCBI taxonomy): Eukaryota > Metazoa > Chordata > Lepidosauria > Squamata > Natricidae > Thamnophis > Thamnophis elegans. The sequence goes on from NC_045553.1 coordinate 8,710,105, forward strand.
ACAAACTCGGTTTGCCTTTCATCTGCCAGGCCGGTTTTGCGCAACCTACTCAGCTTTGAAAAGGGTCTCTTGTCCCATTTTCAAACCGATTGTTTTTAAACCGAGTGGAATCTGAATCGGGCAGAGGTGGGTTCCTACCAGTTCGCACCAGTTCGGTAGAACCGGTTCGTCAAATTTTTGAAACCCACCACTGACACACACACACACACACACACACACACACTCACACAGAGAGAGAAAGAGAAAAAGAAAGGAAGGAAGGAAGGAAGAAAGAAAGAAAGAAAAAAAGAAAAAAGAAAAAGAGAGAGAGATGAAAGAAAAAAAAGAAAAAGGGACAGAGAGAGAAAAGGAAGGAAAGAGAGAGAGAGAGAGAGAGAGAGAGAGAGAAAACACATGGCCGGCAAGCCACTCCCACCAGGTCACATGGCCAGCAAGCCACTCCCACAAAGGAGGCCACACCCACAGTAGGTTCGAAAATTTTTGGAAACCCACCACTGGAATTGGGGGTCTCGTGGGTTTTTTTTGGGGGGGGGAGTTTTGGTAATCCGGCGGTGTCTTGTGTTCTTAACTTCGATGGCAGGCAAGACGAGAAGCAATGGATGGAAACAAAGTAAGGAGGAAATCAACCTAGAACTAAGGAGAAATGTCCTGACAGTGAGAACAATTAACCAATGGGCCCTCCAGATGTGTCTAATGACCGGCTGGGTGGGCGTGGCTGGGTGGGGTCATGTGATTGGGTGGGCGTGGCCAACTTGATATCACTCCTATCAAGGGGCACTGGAGGTTTCGAAGAAGAGCCCGGACACCCATTTGTCTGGAATGGTATAGAGTTAGACCAGGTATAGAGCAGGGAGTTGGACTAGAACAGCGGTCACCAACGAGAAAATTTTGGTGGCCCGCAAAAAATTATTTGCATCGTTTATATTGCACTAAATCAGGGGTCCTCAAACTACGGCCCCTAGGATGGATATGTGCAATGAAAGTTTGTGTTATTGCAGAGTTTTTCCCCCTTGGGGGTCTTTTTATGTGGGTTGGGGGGGCAGAAGTTCAGACTTGGAGTGTGCTTTGGTCTTCTGTTGGGGGGCTTTGGGCGAACGCTGGAGGGAAGAACCGCTGGTGGCGAAGAGCCGGAGGGCCTCGTTCCAGTGGGACTGCATCATGACCTAGAACTGGCTGACCATCTCAGCCCGCTGAGCCTCCAGGCGCCGGCACATAGCCTTGCACTCCCGCAGGTCTTCCCTCTGCTTGGAAACCCTAAGCTCGTAGTCCTCAGTGAGGTGCTTCTGCTGAGCCTCCTTCTCGGCCAGATCCAATTTGAACTGAGCTGTTTTGCCAACTCTTTCTCCTGGTGGCTGCTTAGCTCCAGCAACTGCTTCTATTGGGGCCCTAAGGAGCCCGGGCGGACAGACGAGGAGTGGCTGGGAGGGGAGGAGCAAGTAGGGGTGCCCCTTGATAGGAGTGATATCAAGTTGGCCACGCCCACCCAATCACATGACCCCACCCAGCCACGCCCACCCAGCTGGTCATTAGGCAGATCATATTAGTGGTCCGCGGGATTTAAAATTATGAATTTAGTGGTCCTTGAAGTCCGAAAGGTTGGGGACCTCTGGAGTAAGAAGACCTCCGAGGTCTCTTCCAACTCTGTTATTCTATATTCTCTTTTGGTATCGGTATTGTCAGCTTACAATCACAATTGAAACCAGAACTTCCATCACTAAGCGAAATAGTTGATAAGGGAGTCACACCCATTTTACGCCCTATTTTGCTCTGATCATTAAGCCAATCTGGCTTCCCCCATTCTTCTCCTCCTCCTCCTCTTCCTCCTCCTCCTTGCCGGTTGCAGGAACTGAGTAAGATTATCTGACTGCCTTTGTGGCTAAGGTGGGACTAGACCTCATGATCACTCAACTTGGAAGCCCTTAGAAGAGTTGTTGCTTTTTTTTTTTCCTCAAAAGGCAATTGGACTTTTCTGGTTTTTCTTCTCATCCAAGACATCTCTTCAGCTTCTTCAGAGCTGAAGAAGCTTCTTGGATGAGAAACGAAACGTTTTCCAAGAAAACAAACCAAGGAAGTCCAGTTGTCTCTCGAAAAACAAAATAAAAGGACCTTTTGGACAATTATGACCTGAATCTCCATAGAGATTTAGAAGAGTCTAAAATCCAGTGCTATGAATCCATGGCAAACGTTGATTTATTTTTTGCTTGGTTGTTGACTTGTGGGCAAACCCAACTGAAACATCACCCTGTCTTTTCTTCCATAGGTGATGTTAGATGTTACCCCAGGGCGAATCCCCCTGTTGGTAGCTGAGGTAAGAGAGTTTATTTTCTGTAACTGCTTATAAAAAGATGCATAGATAGGGAGATAAGGGTTACTCGAATACATTTCGATATCCCCCTTAGTTAAGTCACAGAAATTGAGGTTCAGACTCTTAATGGGACTACCCAACTCATGGTCAAACTTTCTACACAACTTAACCCTGTTTCCCCCAAAATAAAACCTCCCCAGATAATAAGCCCAATCGGGCTTTTGAGCGCATACACTAAAATAAGCCCTCCCCGAAAATACTGCAACACAGCAGTGGCCAAGAGGTGACCACGCTCGCCGCCTCCTGCACCTCAGCTATAATAAGACCTCCCCGAAAATAAGGCCAAGCATTTATTTCAGGGGGGGTCAAAAGAAAATTAGACCCTGTCTTATTTTCAGGAAAACATGGTACTTTCACAAAGTGGATGTAACAGCTGTGGTCAGAATGCAGTATTGCAGGCTAATTCTGCCGACTGCCAGAAGTTCGATTCTCACCAGCTCCAGGTTGACTCAGCCTTCCATGCTTCCGAGGTGGGTAAAATGAAGACCCAGATTGTTGGGGGCAAGAGGCTGACTCTGTAACCCGCTTAGAGAGAGGGCTTGAAAGCACTGTGAAGCGGTACATAAGTCCTAAGTGCTATTGCTATGTGGGCAAAGATGGACCATTAATATAGTTGTAAATATATCAGCAATAAGCCCACACACACACACAAACAACAAAAATAGAACGACCGGCAAAAGAAAGCAAAGGTAGTACCAATAGAAATAGGAGCCTTGGGGGCAATTCCAAAACATCTGGAGTGCCAACTTGAATACCATCGACATTGGCACAATACCCACCAGTCAATTGCAAAAGGCAGGTTTGCTTGGAACAGCTGACATCCTGTGAGGAGACCTTTTAACACCATCCAACATCCACGCCTGCCTATCCCAGGCCCTTGGGAAGATCTCAATAGGTGGAGAAAAGCGCCAAATCCAGTCTGAACATTTGACTGGCTGTACGGCCAACCATAATAATAATACCATTGTCCAGAGCAGTTCTGTGATTAGAATGGAAGTTTATGCTCTAGTAGACTGGAATGAACCTGCTGATCGACCTTAGATACATAGATGGCTGGCTGGCTGGCTGGCTGGATGGATGGATGGATGGATGGATGGATGGATGATAGGCAGATGATAGGTAGGTTGGTAGATGATGGATGGATGATAGGCAGGTAGGTAGATGGTAGATGGATGATAGGTAGATGGTAGCTAGGTGGATGGATGGATGGATGGATGGATGGATGGATGGATGATAGGATGGTAGATGGTAGGTAGGTAGATGCCATTTTTATGTGAACCTATAAACTTAAGTTAGGACTTGACCTGTGTTGCCGATTTTTCTGCAATCGTGCCTCCAAAATTGGACATCAGGATGAGAAGAAGTTGAGGAGGGTGGCCTTAGAAGAAGACTCTAATGACCACTTGCAACCTCAGCAGAGTAGCTACCCCAGTGTTTCTCAACCGTGGCCAGTGTTAAGATGGGTGGACTTCAACTCTGGCTGGAGAATTCTGGGAGTTGGAAGGCCACCCATCTTAAACTGGCCAAGAATGTTGAGAAACATTGAGCTAGGTAGGACCTTCCTTGTTCAATGTTCCTGCTACATTTTGAGGGCAAAACTCGGAGAGCTCCAAATAAGCAAGATCTTGATTGTTCTGAAGAATGCCAGGAGTTTTGTTTTTTAATTTGGAGAAGGGGGGGCGCAGAAGCAAGAGCATCAATCCCGCAAGAATCGCAGGGGACATCCAACATTGGACTTCACGTTCTCCGGTTCCATCCGTGGGATTCTCCCGGAGCCAACGCTACACTTTGTAGTTGGCTTCTTAAATGCAGAAAACTGTTTAGGCTGGCTCATCTGCATTCTCACATTTTAAAAAGGGGGAAGGGGGAATAATGGAGAAGAGATAGATGTCCCGGGATGGATGGTCCGGTTGAGGGCCCCGGGGGGAGAAGGAGCAAACTCAGGTGAATTGCACATCTGCAAACTTGATGGTGGGAAGAAGCTCATTTTAGTGTTGGGTTTCCATGGAAATGTTATTTTGGCAAGCGTGTCCTCGCCCTCCCCTGGCTGGCTTTCCTGTACATTTCCTGTTGTAATCATGTGTTCCATCTTTTTGTCCAAGGAACACATGTTTCATATTTTCTCATAACCTCCTCCTGACCCGCTTGGCAGAGGAGCAGAGACGGGGCCTGTCTTCTGCCTCTCCCTCTCTCCTACTCTTGATTGTAATGGCTTGCCCAGAATGGAAAAAGTACGTGTCACTTTGGTCTTCCCCTCCGTTGAGTGTGTGTGTTTGTGTGTATGTGTATTATCCCTTGGAACTTGGATTGGGACTTGGAATTGTTCGGAGAGAGGTCAGCCAAGAACCAGGCATTTGATGTTACTCAGAGGTGAAGTTCAGATGAGCTTCTTGGTTTGGACTGCTTCTTGGTTCCCAAGCTTTTTCTTGAAACTGTCGAGGGGGTCTTGACTTTTGAACCAAGGCGGAGGGGGGACCAAAACTTGAGATGGTCATCTCCTAAAGTTGGAAGAAACGCCCTTCCAGGTCCACCAAGAGTTTTCCTTTCGTCTCTGGATGAAAGGGTTGGCCATCAAAGAAAAGTTGGTCTCCTTGGGTTGAGCTACCTCACCGCCTTTGAGGGCAACTCTTGGGAAGCCTTCTCTAACTTGTTGACCTTCCAACTGTGGAGGAGAAGCACAAGGACAATGTGAAATATAGTATGTGCGGGATATACCCCCCCCCCCAAGTTGTCCATTTAGAGAAGGTTGGCTGGGATCCATCACCCAACCCAAAATTTGGTAATAATGGAAAATATCTGGTACTCTGCAGTTGAAGATGGCACCATACTTCTGTTGGCATCTCTAGGGAGGACACCTCCTCGGTTTTCTTTCGAATCCCTAGCACCGCGTAAGGGAGTGAGCTCCCGTTACTTGTCCCAGCTTCTGCCAACCTAGCAGTTGAAAATGCAAGTAGAAAAACCACCTTTGGTGGAAGGGAACAGCGTTCCGTGTGTCTTCAGCGTTGAGTCATGCCGGCCACATGACCACGGAGAGGTCTTCGGACAGCGCTGGCTCTTTGGCTTTGAAACGGAGATAAGCATCGCCCCCCTAGAGTCGGGAACGACTAGCACATAGGTGCAAGGGGAACCTTTACCTGGTTTACAATGGGAAATGGGTTTCCTTGCGGACCGGGAAAAAAAACACCAGAGATGATTGGTTAGTTTTCAATAACACAGATCATCCTTCCCTAATCTGGGTGGGTTTAAGAGAACTTGAACTCCCAATAGGAAACGAACCGTGTGCTGCTTCTGGATACAAGTGAAGGATCCCTCCGTGAAAACTGAAGCACAGACCACAAATTGAGCCCCGCCTTTGCTTTGCCAATCAAGACTGCCTTTCAGTGCTCCATTGCATGTTGTTGCCATGGTCGTTAAGCGAATCGCTGCACGTGTCGAGTTAATCACATAGTTCTTAAGTGAATCTGGATTCCATGTCGACTGTGTTTGTCAGAAGGTTGCAAAAAGATCCCGGGGCCTTCCTAAATATGAGTCGGGTCCCAAGCGTCAGAATTTTTGATCATGTGACCATGGGGATGCCGCAACGGGCATAAGAGCGGAACTGGATCATAAGTCACTTTTGTTTTACAGCTGCTGTAACTTCAAGTGGTCACGGAGCAAATTAAGTGGAGGGCTTACCTGTATTGTTCCCAATAATTTGAATCAGTTCAGTGCTTCCAATGAGCGGTGCGGTGGCCTAGAGGGGGAGTTTCTCACCTCACAATCAGGAGGCTGTGAGTTCAATCCTAGGTAGAGGCAGATATTTCTCTCTCTGGGCACACTAAGAATATATCTGCCGAACAAAACTCCATCCTGGCAACAGGAAGGGCATCTGGCCATTAAAACACTCTGTAGCTCCATTCAGTTGCCCAGACTCTACCGCAAAAGATATTATGGGGTCGTTAGAAGAGGATGATGAGTTCAGTTCTTGCAATGGTCCTCTTTTTTTGACTGCAGATCAGGGGAGAGGAGACTTGGACATACGACCACGGAGAACCTGTGTGTCCCTATGGCCACCTTTGGAGAACCTTGAACTCATCCTTCCGAATATTTCCAGCATCTCCTCCCAAGCTTGCAGGTTGCAGCCCAGCACATCTGCAGAACAATGCAGAGAAACCGCAAACCCATTGCATTAATAATACAAGATGAGCTGGTTCTTTGTTTAGCCTATCGGGAGAGAGTTAGCTCCGGCTTCTCAAACTGGTTATAGCACCTGCAGTATTACGCTTGAGTAATCCTTGTTGTAGGAGCCGTCTTCAGATAGTCCTTTGCACGCCACTCGGCTCTCCAAGGAAATCAGGTTCTTGAGTGTGCAGAGAACAGCAACAGTAAATCGTATGATGGATTGGGGGGGGGGGCATGATACCAGGTTTCCCCAAAAATAAGACTGGGCCTTATATTATTTTTTGCTCCGAAGGATGCATTAAGGTTTATTTAGGTCTTATTTTGGGGAAAATATTGTACTAATTGCGTCCATCCAGCTGATGATCTGAACTGGGTCTTATTTTGGGGGGTAGGGCTTATATTTTGAGCATCCTGAAAAATCATGCTAGGGTTTATTTTTTGGTTGGGTCTTATTTTGGGGGGGAGGAAACAGGGTGGGAGTCTCCTGATGAGAGGCGTGGTGACCTAGTGGTGAAGACTCTCACCTCCCCCTCGGAAAGTGGAGGTAGCGGCAAAGATGTTTCTTTCCCAAAGGAAAAATTTCTGCTGTGAACTCACCATAGGTGTTGGGAAGGGCATCAGGCCAGTAAATGCTCAATTCCATCCAGTCGCTTCGACTCTACCCCAAGTTAAGGCATTGCATTAAAAAAAGGGAATTATATCCTGTTTCCCCCCAAAATAAGACCTCCCTAGATAATAAGCCCAATTGCGCTTTTGAGAGCATGCACTAAAATAAGCCCTCCCCTGAAAATAAGCCCTCCCCGAAAATATTGTAACACAGGCAGCAGCCATGAGGTGACCACGCTCGCCGCCTCCTGAACCTCAAAAATAATAAGACCTCCCTGAAAATAAGGCCAAGTGCTTATTTCAGGGGGTCGAAAGAAAATAAGATCCTGACTTATTTTCGGGGAAACACAGTAATAGTCTTCCAATACTTGAGGGGCTGTCACAAAGACAGGGGGATTGACTTATTCTCCAAAGCACAAGAGGGCAGGACCGGAAAACCCGGGTGGGAGTTTGTTAAAGAGAGATCCATCCCTAGAAGTAAGGGAGAAATGTCCTAACAGGGAAAGCAATTTGATCAGCTTGCCTCTCAAACATCGTGGGAGCTCCATCATTGGAGGTTTCAAAAATAGACCATTTAACTAGGATGGTGTTAAGATCTCCTGCCTTGAGCAGGAGGCTGGACTAGAAGACCTCCAAGGTCCCTTCCAACACAACGATTCCCATGTTTTCCTGAAAATAAGACAGGGTCTTATTTTCTTTTGGCCCCCGAAATAAGCGCTTGGCCTTATTTTTGGGATGTGTGTGTGTCTTATTATTTTTGAGGTTCCGGAGGCGGTGAGCATGGTCACCTCATGGCTGCTGCTGTGCTGCAGTATTTTCAGGGAGGGCTTATTATCTGGGGAGGTCTTATTTTCAGGGAAGCAGGTTATGTACTTCTTACAAGTTTCCCTTCTCCTCTTCCTCCTCCTCCCTTCCATGTGCTCGGTTTGGTGCCTCTCAGCTGTGGAACATGTGGACGCCAGATTAAGTGTCTTCAGCACATGAGTCCCGGGTCAGATTACATCACCAGACCCTTAATTTTGCCTCTGCTATTCCCACCCCTACCCCCTTAACTGAAAATCTGGGCCAGTGCAGAGATTCTAGATTGCCTGAGGAAGGAATCGGAAACCCTGTTGACTTCCTACATTGGAACCCGTCCGGTCCGTTAGGCTCCGATTCTTCTCCGCTTGATGCCATTCTTGTGTGCCTCTTTTCCTTTCCAAAATATTCGTTTTGGCAGCTGTCGTGGAAGCAATGCTTCGTTTTCCAGGTCTCACCTCCTGATTGCTTCCAGAGAGAGTCGTGGTGGTGCCAAAAATGTTTCTTCTCCATCCTGATCCATGCCAGATGCTCTTATAATCTCCGCACAGAATCTCCCACGGGCTTATTGCGATTCTGGACAGCACTTCCTGCTGGGGAAAAAAATGGGTGCTTCTCCATGCTGGGTGCTGCTCTGAATAAAACTTTGCCCAGGCCTTAATTGTTATATTTTTGGACTGTCCTAAGCATCACCTCCCTGCTGATGTCTCTTATTTGCTCATCCTCAAGAGATCTTATTTTTAAGTACTCTTCAATATCTCCATTAACAATTTAGATAATAGAATAGAAGGGGAACTTGCCAAATTTGCAGATGATACTAAGCTGGCGGGAATAGCTAACACCCTGGAACTGGGGTGGCAAACCTGTGGCACTCGTGCCCAAAGTGGCACGCAGAGCCCTGTTGCCTGGCGCATGCGGCCTTAGCCGTTCCTCTTCTGGGTTTCTTGCACGCATGCATGCGCGATGATCAGCTAGCATCCCTGCGGGCAGGAGTGCCGTCAACTGGAAGAGCTGTTTTTCCGTTTTCTTGCTTGAGCATGCCGCTGGCCAGCTGGTAGTCGTGCACACATGCGCGCCAGTAACCTGAACACTAGCTGTCTGGTGTGCATGCGCGCAGCAAAAACCGGAACCCCTGAGCCTATGTTATAATATTTTTGGGGAGGGCTTATTTTCAGGGGAGGGATTATTTTAGCGCATGCTCTCAAAAGCCCAATTGTGCTTATTATCTGGGGAGGTCTTATTTGGGGGGGAAACAGGATATAATTCCCTTTTTTTAATGCAATGCCTTAACTTGGGGTAGAGTCGAAGCAACTGGATGGAGTTGAGCATTTACCGGCTGGATGCCCTTCCCGACACCTACGCTGAGTTCACAGCAGAAATTTTTTGTTTGGGAAAGAAACTTTCCGAGGGGGAGGTGAGAGTCTTCACCACTAGGCCACCACGCCTCTCATCAGGAGACTCCCACCCTGTTTCCCCCACCCCAAATAAGACCCAACCGGAAAATAAACCTTAGCATGATTTTTCAGGATGTTCGAAAGCGCGCGAGCTTCCTATTCGACACTTGGTTCCGAAAGGTTTGCCATCACTGCCCAAAAGATAAGCTCGAGATCTAGATGGATCTCGACAGATTTGAACCCTAGACCCTACCTAACAAAATGCAATTCAGTGTAGAGAAAAGGTCGAGTCCTACACGTAGGTAAGAAAAACCAAAAAGACACCTATAAACTGGGTGAAACTGGGCTTAATAGCAGGGACTGTGAGACGGATCTTGGAGTCTTAATGGATAGCCAGCTAAATATGAGCTAGCAGTGTGCAGCGGCAGCCAAAAAAGCCAATGCAATCCTAAGTGGCACTAACAGAGGGATGTAATCAAGATCAAGGGAGGTACTAATACCACTTTGTAAAGCCTTAGTGAGATCACACCTAGAGTACTGCATCCAGTTTTGGTCACCATACTACAAAAAAGATGTTGAGGCTCTAGAAAGAGTGCAGAGGAGATCAACCAGGGTGATGAGGGGACTGGAGGCTAAAACATACGAAGAACAGTTGCAGGAACTGGGCATGGCTAGTCTAGGGAGAAGAAGGACCCGGGGAGACAGAATAGCAATCTCCCAATATTTGAGGGGCTGCCACAGAGAGGAAGGGGGTCAAACTGTTTTCCAAAGCACCCGAAGGCCGGACAAGGAACAATGGATGGAAAGTGAACAAGGAGAGATTCAACCTAGAAATGAAGAAAGATTTTCTGACAGTGAGAACAGTCAACCGGTGGAATGGAAGTTGCCTTTGGAAGTTGTGGGAACTTCACCACTGGAAGCTTTCAAGAAGACACTGGACTGACACCTGTCAGAAATGGTGTAGGGTCTCCTGCTTGGGCGGGGGTTGGACTGGATGACCTACAAGGTCCCTCCAACTCTGTTAATCTCTAAAAAAAATGACATCTCTTTGTCTCTCTCTCTTTCGCTCTCTCTGTCTTTTGCTCTATGTCTCTCTTTCTCTCTGTCTTTGTCTGTCTGTCTGTCTCTCCCTCTCTGTCTGTCTTTCGTTCTCTCTCTCTCTCTTTCTTTGAAGTCCAGTTTAAATTTACCAGAGAGGGGGTGGGCGTTCAGATCCAATTCGGGCCAAACATTTGCTTTTTCGGAGGTCCCTCTGCCAAGGGACGAGCCCCCGAGGGCCAAGTGTGCATTCTTGGAGCACAAATGTTCAGGGGCTCGATGCATTCCCCGGGGTCAGAGGCCAAGGGGGTTGCCGTTCCCTTTCCAAAATATCTTTTCTAATAGTTACGAGATACCCCGATAGGGCGAACTCCAGCTGGTGAGCCGAGGTAGAAGCTCTAATCCTTCACTGGACGTCGTCTTTCTGCAAATGTGTCAGTCGATATTTAAAGGGACCCACCTGTTAAGGGTGTTGCATGCCTTGGGAAAGAGGGAAAGGGGCGTGTGGGAAAGGGGGTGGAGGGTGAGGGAAAATGTTCCATTGCAGGTAGTCCTCAACTTATGACCATAGTTGAGCCCGGAATGTATGCTGTTAAGTGCGACATTGTGAAGTGGGGTTTTGCCCCTATTTTACGACTTTTCTTGTTAAGTGAACCGCTGCAGTTGTTAAAATTAGTAACTCGGTTGTTAAGTGAATCTTGCTTCCCCCGGGAACGCTGCCGCCGTCGTAAATAAGAGTCAGTTGCCAGGCATCCGGATTTTGATCACATGACATTGCGGAGGCTGCAGTCATTGTCAGTGTGAAGAACGGCCGGAAGTCATTTTTCTTTTCAGCGTCGCTGTAACTCTGAACGGTCATTAAACCAACTGTCATAAGTCGAGGACTACTTTTACAGGAACTCCACGCAGGCAAAATGGACTGCAGCGCTGTTAGCGTCCATAGATGTTTAACACTTGGAAGTGGTCAAGAATCTCTAATTCACTGATTCTTGAGGAGGGGATCATAGAACCGTGATGGCGAATGCATTTAAGGTATGCCACAGGTGACACGCGGAGCCCTCTCTGCGGGCGGGTGAGCGAGCCGTCGCCCAGCTAAGCTCCACCGCGCATGTGCGCATGCCTCCCACCGGCCAGTAGATGTTCAGGTCTCTGCTGCACATGTGGGAGATGCGTGCGCGTGCACGGAGGGGGAAAGGGGAGACCCACGTGGGTGGGGCAGTCGCCTGGAGGGGTGTGATACCCCCACGGCCCATTAATGGCCCCGGGAGGCTTCAAGGAGGCCTGCTAGGCCCAAAATGGAGTACGAGGTGTGTGTGTGCAGCATCCCACCTCAGCCCCGTGGCCCATTTTTGGTCCCAGGAGGCTTCAGGGAGGCATGCTAGGCCCAAAATGGAGTGCGGGGTGTGTCTGTGCAGCCCTCCCCCTCGCGGCCCATTTTTGGTCCCAGGAGGCTTCAGGGAGGCCTGCTAGGCCCAAAATGGGGCGCAGGGGGTTACCATGCATGCATGGGGCATTGAGGATGAGCAGGGGACATAGCATTATGGGTGTGAGCACGCGCGTGATTTCAGCACGTAGGGAGAAAAAGGTTAGGCATCACTGTCATCGGAGGTTCGGCAGAATCCGATTCTCTTACTATAGCCGATCTCAATAAAACTAGAGATTGATTTTGGTCAGGTCTAGTTAGCAGGCGTGACACTTTCTTCTCCGTTGCAATCCAGGCAAACATTAAAAAAAAACCAAAAAAAAAACCCCTTCTCTGCAATCCATCAACTGAAAATGTAGGACTCAGCGCTTTGGTTATCATGAGTCAGGGAGAAAAACCGCCATCAGGTCATTCATCATCTCCTCATTTTGCGGCTCCCTTACAGATTCGCGTCCCTCTGGAACACTCCAACAGTTGAAAAGAAGAGGAGAGAAACTCCGCTTACGGACGGAGAGAAGATTAAATCTCTCTCCGGGATCCATGTCAAAGGGCTCTCCAACGGTTGAGCCAGGTCTTCAGTTCATTCCAGCCAGTAAAACCTTAAAAACAGAACACAACTGTGGCTTATTCGACGAATCATGGTTTTATACTAAAATGACTGATGTATGGGAAGTTTGTTAAGAACAGATCAGACAACCATTTGTCTGAAATGGTATAGGGTTTCCTGCCGGAGCAGGGGGTTAGACTAGAAGACCTAGTCAAAAAATTCATGTAACAGCTGTCACACCTATAACATAAATTTGAGGGTCCACTGTGGTCATAAGTCGAGAACTAACTATCTATCTCCATCCAGGTCATCTTCATTGGTCTCTACAGCAGGGTATCGTAGCCCGCGGATTCGGTCCACGGGGTGCTTAAATCTGGCCTGGAAATAGCAAATGACTGGGTCGCAGGGCTTCTGGCAGCCAAAACGGGGCATGGGTGTGTGTGTGAGGGCCTCCTACACACCGTTTTGGCCAGCAGGCTGCTGCAAGAGGCCGTCCAGGCCGAAAATGGGGCACAGGCCTCGCACCCCACCCCCCCAACTGCCCCACGGAGGAGAACTAAAAGGCTGATCTGGCCTTCAAATAAAGCCAGTTTGATACCCCTGCTTTACCGGGTGCTTCAAATGCAATGAATAGTGTTTGCCGGCAAAGATAATTTTAAAAAAGTTTAAAAAACAATTATTTTCCCAGTGGTATTTTTTTAAAAAAAAAATATTTTATACATTAAACGCATCAATAAAGAGAAACACATAATTTTAAACAACACAGGAACTAAACATTCCATCTTACAGCAGTTACATATTGGCAAATCTTTACAGTTATTATTTCCCCTCCCATATATTCCATTTTTACATTTGTGGTCACCTTGTTGCTTATTCCTTTTCATGTACAAATCCTTAATTATTCAGACAATCATACTACCTATATTATATTGTGTATACTTTTCTTAAATTAATATATCTTAACTTATTTTTCCTACTCCCTATCTTATCTCTTATCCCTAATTGTTCTATGACACCTTATTTTTACATTTCCCAATTTCTTGTTTCTTTCGTCAAGCCATTTGTACCATTTTCCCTAAACTAAATAGTCTTATGACTCCTCCATTCCTTGTATTTCCTTGGTCAATTTGTCCATTTTTCTGCACACTCTGAAATCTTCCTTATCACCTCATCTTGGCTTCAGTACTGTATTATTTTTCCATTTTTGTCCGTATGCTATTCTAGCCGCTGTCGTAATATGTAGGATTAAGTATAATATTTCTCTACTGTATTTTGTCGTGGTTAGTGACAAAATACAGAATAAGAATATAATAAGAACGATTCTAATAAGAATGGTTCCAGTTTTCAGTGAATGCAGTTCTCCGTTACCCGTGGTATTTAAAGTGTTGGTTTTAATCCATCCATCCAGTGTCCTGTGTGAAAGACCAGGTTCATTAGTCGAGGTTCAATTAAACTGATTTATTGCTTTTAAAAAAAACCATGCATAGGAATTTTCTCAGGTTAGCACCTGCTAGGAATTAGATAAAGGGACATTGCATTTCGATGACTTGTGGCTACGTGGGGATTCTAGGCTGATGCCTCTTTTAACTCGGCCTTCAGGTTTTGCCATCCAACATCAAGCCCTATGCAGATAGCCCTTAACTTGTGACTGTAAACTGAGCGCCCAGAACTTGTAAGTTGCGGCAGCTGTTAAGTAGGTTATCACATGACTATGTCCAATTTTATAATCTTTTGTTTTTCAACAGAGGATAAGCAAACACTACAGTCCATTATACTCAATGGGCATCTTTTTGTCTAAAGCTGAAATTAAATGCCAGAAATCGGCAAACAACACACACATACACACACACGCACAAAAATTGCAGTCACATGACTGCAGGGCACAGCAAATGGCCGTAAACACCAGTGCCCAAGATTTGATCAAGTGACAATAGATATGTGGGTGTGTGCAACCACCATCACTTTGAAATCAGCTCATCAATAGATTTGGGGGGGGGGAGGGTTCTGGCATAACTCTGAATGCTGATTGTTAAGCAACTGGACATTAAATGAGGATTTTTGTTTTATTTTTAAGCATTCCTCCAGATATCTGGATCCTGCATATAGTCAGGCTGCATTCTTACCATCTTTTTAGAATTATGTTGTGTCTAGGTGGGGGTGCCACCCTGATTCCCTAACCCCTTGTACTCTCAAGAAGTCAACTCTTAACTCTTGATTTTTTTTTACCTGTTACACCACAAACACACACACACACACCACACAAAACCATCCTGGCAGAGGGACAATTAATCAGCAACTTCGCTGCGATCCTGAGATTTAAAAAGCCTCAAGAAGTCATCCCTAAATAACTTTAGTAGAAACTTAAACACTGGGTTTCTAAGCCTGTTGTGTGATTGTCGTAGCGGCCAAACCAGTTCAACTTGCCTTCCTATCTCAAGACACAACTTGGAAGCTGCGTTAGCAAAAAAAAAAAAAAAGAAGAATTCTTTTGACAAAATTGTGCAACTGTCTTTAAACCCTTTGCTAGTTGTTTTAAGTTGCTTTGTACATAATAACATGTAAGAAGAGAGGGGTCTCATTGTTGGTTTTTTTGTTCTAAAGGCAGGCTTTCCTTATGCTAGAAAAATCTGCTTGCTTCGACGCTTCTTACAAATTTATTCAAGCAGTATTTCCTGAATTTCAAATTAGACTGTGGTTAGTTGGATGAGCTTTCACCCATCATAAAAGCCCATTGCACTTCGAAAATGTGCATTTAATAAAAAGGATCCCCGAAATATGTAAAATTCCAGAGGGGGGGAAGTTGGGGGGGGGGTGAAACCCTTGCGTATATTAGATAAACGACCATTCCAAAATATGTGCAGTTTTGTTTTGTTTTTAAACTGCAAAACGATCCAGAAAGAAGAAATATAAGAGGAGTAGATTGAGGAAATGGAAATTAACAGGGTACCGTTTTGCGAGACAACAATGTTAAAACGCAGTATCACAAGAGTTTAAAAGAAAACTTTTTCTCCAAAGCAGTTTCGGTTTCCCTTCAGATTCTATCGCTCATTTGGTCTTTTAATAACCTTCAGAGCTGAATTTAATACTCTTTAGCGTGGTTGGTCTCAGCCTGCCGAGACTTTTAATTCTGTTTTTTTTTAAGGAAATTAAAAAGGATGAACATTGGTTGCCTGGCCTCTCTAAGCCGGTTCCCACCCTAATTTTTGTGTGGTCGGGTCTCGAGCGTCCCAAAAACAGCCTGTTTTTTTAAAAGGCATGAATAGCCTGGGGGGGGGCTTGCAGAATGCTCCTGCTGGAAGGGGGGGGGCAAAAATGAGCAAAACCCAACCTGATTTTCATGAAAAATGGCTTGTTTTTTGTCAAAAAAATTGCATGCATAGCCGTACGGAGGCTTATTGAGTGCTGCTGGGGGGGGGGGGGGTGTGGACCATTTTTTGCTCATTTCTGCCCTCTCCAGCCCCCAGGAGCTCTCTGAAAGCCTCCTAAAGGCAATGCACGGCTATTTTTGGTGAAGGGGGGGAGGGGTTCAGGAGGCAAAAAAATGCTGTATTCAGTGTATAAGACGCACCCAGATTTTCAGCCTCTTTTTTGAGGCGTCTCATATTCCGAAAAATACGGTACATACATACATTTCTTAACATTTTGGCAAACACAACAATTGTCATGCTTGCTTGCTTTTCTGATTGTGGCTTCAGTTTTAAACCTTTCTCAAATACCGACCTTGGAGTAAAAGTACCTCCTTACAAAGCAGACAGTCTCACAACTTATCTTTTCAATGATTTCTTCAGTAGCATCTTGTTTTTTTTCAGTTTTTAAAATTGTGTGTCTGTGTGTGTGTGTGTATGTGTGTTGCATTTGTGCTGATAAATAAATAAAGGGAGACTAGTATAGATTTATTTCAAGCTATTTAGCTCTCATCAGCTAGCCATACCCTTACTGGGAATTGAACCTGGGCTGTATTACATATTAGGCAGTTGTATTAGCCATTAAGCCACAGGCTCTCCTCCTTTATCAGCTAATGCCTATCGTAATTTCTTTGTTTACCCCCTCTGCTCATTCCCCATCGTTCTCTGTTTTTTAAAAATGCTACTTTTAAAACCTCAATTCAAGGAGTTTTTTCCCCCCATATGAGTAGCCCTCGACTTATGATGACAATGGAGCCCCAGCATTTCTGTTGTTTACCGAAACCGCTGTTGAGCGAGTTTTGCCCCATTTCGCGAACATTCTGGCCATCGTTATTAAGTGAATCACTGCAGGGGTTGTTACCCCCACAATTGGGAAGCTAATCAGGGTTCCCCCTTCAGTTTGCTCGTCAGAACGTCACAAAAGGGGATCGCGTGATCTTGGGTCATAAATAGGAGCCAGTTTGCCAAATCTTCATCATGTGACCACGGAGATGTTGCAACGGTTGTGAGTGTGAAAAACGGTCGTAAGTCCCTTTGTTTAATGTCAAGTGGTCACTCAATGTTAAAATGAGGAGTACCTGCAATTGGATGCACCCTGCGTGTCAGAAGAGAAGCCAAGTTAGATATTTTAGCCGGGCTCCTGTTTTTATTTTTGTTTTCCTAGGTAAAGGATAGTTTTTCGGCGGAGCGTGTCCCGTTTCAATTTGAAAGCATGCCATGTTGCTCCTGGGAGTAGAAATCATGGGAATATCTAGATTAAAAGATTGCATCAGCTGTGCGTATAAATGAAAGAGAACAAAGAATCGCCGGCGTTGGGGGGGAAGAACACAACACATTGCAGCATCTTTCTCTGTAGGCGTTTGAAACACGCATCCCATCATCCCTGACTGCCAGCCATGGTTGCGGTTAATAATCCAGAAGTTTTGTTGGAGGGAAGGGTTGGGCGAAGACCAATTTAATTCCTATTTCAGGTTGCCTTAGACCAGGGGTCAGCAATCTGTGACTCTGGACTCTGGGCCCTTCATCCCTCTGCTGAGGCTCCCTGTCACTCAAACTTTGCGTCACAACCGCCAATGTGCGACACCCGCCGGCATGCGATTTATTGAACTTTTTTGAACCCCCGGTAGGCCAACCATGGATAAATCCAAGAAAAGTTTCAGAAGAAAACAGAACTTTTAATTCAACTACATAGGCTAGTTTTGTGGCCGCTCAGGAAATAGTCAGGCACGGGAAGGGTTTTTGTGGCTCCCGGTGTTTTTTCTGTGGGAAACAGGTCCAAATGGCTCTTTTGAGTGTTTAAGGTTGCCAACCTCTGGCTTAGACACCTCCAAAGCTGCTCTATTGTTTATTTGGTGATTGATTCCGCCACTAAAAGTGGTTCAAAGAAAGGGAGATTCCCTGTGGTGGCATTCAAAAATGTTAGCAACCGTTCTCTGCCCGGTTGCTGGGTGGGCGTGGCCTACTCAGCCTCCAGCACCATGATGGAGGTTGCCCGTTTTCGCCTTCCACAGCCTCCGGAGGCTTTCCCCGAAACTCCTGGAGTGCAAAAACGGCCTCCCCCGGACTCTGAAGGCCAGAAATGGGCTCTTATCCAGACTTCTGGGAGGCCCGGTTTTTTTTGTGTGTTTTTTTTTTTGCCCTCAGACCCTCCGGGCGGATCCTGCACTTAACTGGCATGATTAACAGGCAACGTGGAGAGTCCTGGGAGGGGAGGGACGGGCCAGGCCAGCCGGTCCTTGCAACAACCGGTTCGGCAAACCGGTGCGAACCGGCTGAATCCCATCACTGGAGCTTCCTCCCGAAAAAAAAAATGTCCTTTTTGTGGAGAGGGGTTGGTAAAATTAGTTGCAGGAGGGGAAGTCGTGTCACGGGAGGTGAAGATCCAGAACAAAAGGGTGCAAGGAATTCCCCATTCCGGGGGAGGGAAAGGGGTTGGTGAAGTCTCGGGCCTCAACGACTTTAAGCTGTGTGGCCTTCAACTCCCAGAATCCTCCAACCTGCATGCAGGCTGCTGGCGGATTCTGGGAGTTGAAGTCCCCCCATCTTAAAAGGTGTGAACTTTGGCTTCGCTGGTTGAAGAACACCGACCTGAAGCTTGCGGGCCTTGGTCGCATGCCGCTACACAAGATGACTCCGGGGTGTCCTTGGTTTCCCCTCCCCCCTCAAAAAAATTTAAGGAATCCGTGCCTGGCGAGCCCCGGTTGTGGCCTGCTCCAAGCGGGCCCCCCCGCCCCCTCCCAAGCGTTAAACTGAGAATTCAGAAATGACCCCTCTCTGTCTCTCTTCCCTTCCCCCTTTCTGATTGCTTCCGGCGTTTCCGTTTGATTGCAGTCTCTTAATTGCATTTAACAGTGAAGCCCGCTGGTTCTCCATTCAGCGTGCCAGTTGTGCGTTCAATGGAACGGCATGGGGACCGTCGGATGGTCTGGAATGGAGTTACCTTTAGCCCTGTCTACCTGCCATGGTAAGCGGCAACCGCAACAGGATTAGCCTGCCCTTTTTGAACCCAACCATCCCAGGCGTGTGCATCAGGCACCCCCTCCCCTCCCCGCACCTCTTTCCTCCCCCCTCGCCCTTTCGCTTCGACCCAGCTTTTGCATGGCAGTTGTTTAGCAATAGCACTTAAGACTTATATATCGCTTCACAGTGCTTTTACAGCCCTCTCTAAGCGGTTTACAGAGTCAGCCTCTTTCCCCCAACAATCTGGGTCCTCCTTTTACCGACCTCGGAAGGATGGAAGGCTGAGTCAACCTTGAGCCGGTTAGGATTGAACTCTTGGCAGTGAGCTAGCTTGCAATGCTGTATTCTGACAGAGGGAGAGAGGGAGGGAGGGAAGGAAGGAAGGAAGGAGAGAAGGAAGAGCAATAGCAATAGCACTTAGACTTATATACCGCTTCACAGTGCTTTCCAGCCCTCTCTAAGCGGTTTACAGAGTCAGCCTCTTGCCCCCAACAATCTGGGTCCTCATTTTACCACCTCAGAAGGACGGAAGGCTGAGTCAACCTTGAGCCTGGTGAGATTTGATCTGCCAAACTGCTGGCAGCCGGTGATCAGCAGAAGTAGCTTGCAGTACTGCACTCTCACCACTGCGCCACTGTGGCTCATGTTGAAGCGGGTTCCCACGGGTCCATTTTAACGACTGAGCTGTGGTGGCGCAGTGATCGGAATGCGGTATTGCAGGCTTGCCCACTGCCAGGAGTTCGATTCTCACCAGGGTCAAGGTTGACTCAGCCTTCCATCCTTCGGAGGTAGGTAAAATGAGGACCCAGATTGTTGGGGACAATATGCTGATTTTGTAAACCGCTTAGAGAGGGCTGGAAAGCAAAGTGACGTGGTATGTGAGTCTAAATGTATTCAGATTCTGTCCCTCTGTTGATGCAGCCTAGAACTGTGTTGGCTTTTTTGGCAGCTGTTGCACACGTCTGGCTCATATTTAAGGGATTGTCCAACTGGGATTCCAAGATCCCTCTCACAGTTACTACTATTGAGCCAGGTACCACCTATACTGTACCTGTGCATTTCGTTTTTCTTGCCTAAATGTAGAAGTTGACTTTTTTCACCACTGAATTTTATTCCCCTCCCTTCTTGGGTTTTTTTAGTATTTAGGATCTCTTAATTTAGGAAAGCTTTAATCTTTTGCCTCGCCATCCATAGAAAATCTAGCTCACTGTTCTTTGAAGTTGGCAACTTTAAGGCGTGGGGACTTCGGCTCCCCGAATTCCCCAGCCAGCTTTTAAACTCTGGATTTTTTTCTCCTTCTCCTTCTCCTTCTTCTTCTTCTTCTTCTTTCCCACATTTGGTTTGTCCTCCGAAGGAGGTCTTTGGAATGGATTTATTTATTTATTTATTTATTTATTTATTTATTTATTTATTTATTTATTTATTTATTAAATTTATAGGCCGCCCAATCCCGGAGGACTCCGGGCGGCTTACAATGAAAGAAGAAAAAAAGAAAAGCAAAATAAAAGAATAGTTTAAAATTCACAACACACATACGTTCTAATCGCGGCTGGACCTTAACAATAAGGTCAACAGCCCCAGGCCTGCCGGAACAGCCAGGTTTTAACGGCTTTTCTGAAGGCCATGAGAGTGGATGAGGTCCGGACCTCTGGGGGTAGCTGATTCCACAGGGTCGGAGCAGCCACAGAGAAGGCTCTCCTCCGAAGCCCCGCCAGCCGACACTGTCCAGCTGACAGCATCTGAAGGAGGCCCACCCTGTGGGATCTTATCAGCCGTTGGGAGGTATGTGGCAGTAGGCGGTCTCTCAGATAGGCTGGTCCTAAGCCATGTAGGGCTTTAAAGATAATAACCAACACCTTGAATTGCATCCGGAGACCAATTGGCAGCCAGTGCAGCTCGCGGAGGATAGGTGTAATATGGGTGTATCTCGGTGCACCCAATATCGCTCGCGCGGCCGCATTCTGGACTAGCTGTAGTCTCCGAACGCTTTTCAAGGGTAGCCCCATTCAGAGCCCCATGATAGCTCTGAATTGAACTGTTGGAGGTCGGGCACGCTGCGACTTTTCTGACCTCGGCTTCCCCAAAAAGCACGAGGCAGAGTCCTGGTCCCGACAAAACCCCTTCTATTAAATGAATGTGAATGCCTCTCATTCCCATTCAGCAAGTCTTTCAAAGGTGGATTTATGACCACAGACCTTATCTATCTTGGAAAGCTTCCATGTCAATGTTTTCCAAATGAGGGGCTGTGCAAGAAAAGGCTGGGCACAGAGTCTCTGAGATTCACGGACAGATCTTCACACTCCTGAAACGAATGAACGAATTGTTTCCTGCAAAAGCCCACTCCCCTTTCGCTCCTCTTTTATTTCCTATAGGAGGGGCCATTCACCATCCACCTGTGACTTTACTCTCAAGTTGACCCTGATTTCTTAGCTGTTCTTTTTCTGACTTTGAACGCTCATGAACCAAAGAATTGTAAATTGAGGACTGCCACTACTTGAGAAAACATCTCCTTTTAAAAAAAAACCTTCCTTCTTACAGCATGCACATCTGGCTTCCTGCGTCTTTTTAACGCACCGCTTGTTGCAACTAGCGTGGCTAAATCTATGCTCTGAATCTCAGCGGAGATGCCGAGGATGGAAGGAAGAGGGCACAGGGCCAAATCAATCTGGCAGAAAACCAGCCAGCAAAAAAGGGATTTTTTTTTTCCCCCTTGAGTCAGCAAAGCTGGGCAGAGCAAGGCTGCTGTTTTCCCACCCCCTCACCCAGCCCCACCCCATTGCAACAGAGATCCTCCGGTCCAGGGCTCCCTTTGCATAGTGCCTGCATCCTTCCCTGCTGCGTTTTCTCTCCTGCGTCCTTCTGCTTTTAACACGTCCTCTTCTGGAACGGAAAAGAGGGAGAGGAGAGGGAAAGAAGGAAGAGGAAGATTGGGAGGGATATTAAGAGGAGGGGAGAGGGTAGGAAGGGGAAGAGGTAGAGAGGAGTAGGGGAGAGGAAGGGGGAAGAAGGAAAGGGAAAAGAGAGGCGGAAAGAAGAAAGTAGAGAAGGGAGGGAGGGAGGAAAGGAAAGGAAAATCGTGCTGAGGTAAAACAAAATAGGTGTATGGGATGGTCAGCAAGGCAATGCCGATCATATAATTTATTTATTTTATACGGAAAAACGAATGTTTAAAAGGGTTAAAATGTGATAAGAATCACAAGAGAATGTATACTTGTAAATGTGTGTATGAAACTAAAAATAAAAAAAATCTTTAAAAAAGAATAATAACACGTCCAAGGCAGGTGGGAGTCCTCGACTTTCAACCGTTTGTTTAGTGGGATAAAAGGGGTCTTGTCTTTCACACTTTTACGACGGTGTCACAGATGTGGAATGAGCAAAGCTCTGGATTTTATATATATATATATGTATGTGTGTGTGTATATATATGTGTGTGTATGTGTGTATGTATGTATGTATGTATGTATGTATGTATGGTGTCACAGGTTCGATTCCCAGTAAAGGTATGGCTAGCTGATGAGAACTAAATAGCTTGAAATAGATCTATACTAGTCTCCCTTTATTTATTTATCAGTACAATTGCAATATATATATATATGACGAGCCAATAGACAGAGAATGGAAGTAGTAAACTTCCTCCCATATTTGAGCATACCAGGGGTTGTGACTTTAAATACATACCTATTTCCCTGGCTCAGCTGATAAGGAGAAGAACCTTGTGGCTTAATGGTTAACACATCTGCCTAAGATGCAATACAGCACAGGTTCTAATCCCAGTAAGGGTATGGCTAGCTGATGAGAGCTAAATAGCTTGAATTAGATCTATACTAGTCTCCCTTTATTTATTTATCAGCACAAATACAACACAAATGTAACAAAGGCAACAGTAAAAATATTGGGTTTCTGTCTGGATGGTCTCTCGTGACGAGCCGATAGACAGAGAATGGAAGCAGTAAACCTCCTCCCATATTTGGGCATACCAGGGGTTGTGACTTTAAATACATACATACATACATGACCCTTGGGATTGGCGTCCCCTTGGGTATATCCAGCCGAAACAGCTTCCATGGATCGCCGTATTACAATGGCATCAAATTTCCATGGAAGTCGCCTATACCCACGATGGGTGAAGAGGCGTCAAGTACAAGTACATACATACATACATACATACATACATACATACATACATATATTAAAAAATAATTTTTATTTTTTAAAGACAGACTTACATAAACAAAACATAAAACATAAAAACATCTTCCAGTTACATCCAGCGTGTCGGTTGGTTACAAAAACCTTCGTGCATCCTCTCCATATTCCTCACAATTTATATAAAATCTCATCTTATCAATCTAATATATATGTATACACTATTATTATTAGTCATTTATTTGACTATAACTGTTATTCCTTCATTTTATATGAGATATTCTAAATTTCGAATTAATTTATATTATAACAATTCATTACATCCCCCTTAATCCATCCAATAATAGTACATATTTATATTATATTCTGTGTCATTCCATTCTCCTTGTATTGTAAAATTCTCCATCATATTTCATTTCCATATTTTTAAATATTTTAAAAAGGAATAACTCTGCAGCAGAGGGCTTGTAAGAGGCCAGTTTTTTTTTCCTGGCAGGTAATAGAAGCTCACAGCTTTGGAAAGAAGTGAAGTATTTCTGTTTCTGTTTTTCTCATTATGGAGGGTATGACTCTCAACTTTTACAGATGGAGGAAGGACCGTGGGAAATATTTAAATGCTTACTAATAAAGGAGAATATTTGTAGCTCAGTATAGACATGAGGGGTCCTTGGTGCCCTCTGATCTTGGTGCTTTTCTTGCAAACGTTTCATGACCCAACTAGGTAACAACAACAGTGCTAGAAGGGAGTGAAGCTTGCAAAGAGGAGAGGGGAGGTCCGTGGGATCCTTGGTGATCTCTGAGCTTGGTACTTTTCTTGCAAACGTTTCATGACCCACCTAGGTAACAACATCAGTGTTAGAAGGAAATGGGGTTTAAGGAGGAGGACTGTAGGGTCCTTGATGCTCTCTGAGCTTGGTGCTTTTCTTGCAGACGTTTCATGACCCAACTAGGCAACATCATCAATGCTGCAGAGAGTGAGGTTTGTGGAGGAGGAGGAGATGGCAATGGGAGTCCTTGGTGCTCTCTGAGCTTGGTGGTGATTAACTTAACAATTGCAACAAAAAAAAAAGTTGTGATTCATGATTCACAGATTAATTGTTCTCACTGTCAGGAAATTTCTCTTTAATTCCAGGTTGATTCTCTCCTTGGTTAGTTTCCACCCGTTGCTTCTTGTCCTGCCCTCAGGTGCTTTGGAGAATAGCTTGACTCCCTCTTCTTTGTGGGAACCCCTGAGATATTGGAAGACTGCTATCATGTCTCCCCTAGTCCTTCTTTTCATCAAACTAGACTACCCAATTCTAGCAACCGTTCTTCATAGGTTTTAGCCTCCAGTCTCCTAATCATCCTTGTTGCTCTTCTCTGCACTCTTTCTAGAGTCTCAATATATTTTTTGTATAACATGGTGACCAAAACTGGATGCCGTATTCCAAGTGTGGCCTTACCAAGGCATTATAAAGGGGCGTGAACACTTTGCGTGATCTTCATTCTGTCCCTTTGCTAATGCTGCCCTTGGTGGGCGAGATTTCACCACCTCTGCCTTCAGAACGCGGCAGTGGGCCTGTGCTCCAAAGGAAGAAAGGATTTTTTGGGGGGGGGGGGGGTGATTGCAACTTCAGCACAAACAATGCTTTTGCTGGCTCATCTCTTCTCTTAATTACGCCTTTAGAGATTTTTTGGGGGGGTGGGAGCAAGGCAACAACTCTTATCAAAAGAACAGCCAAGACCTGGCCAAACACGAGTTGAGATGAGACCATTTACGATGGATGGGTAGGCTGCCAATGCAGGAGAAACCTGGCCATTTTCTTCTTCTGGAGTTTTAATAAATCTCTTTCGTTTTTTTTTTTTTTTTAAATCCCAGCCTGCTATTGTTGCAAGATAAGATAATATTTTTTTTTAA
The DNA here is from genome assembly GCF_009769535.1 of Thamnophis elegans. Lineage (NCBI taxonomy): Eukaryota > Metazoa > Chordata > Lepidosauria > Squamata > Natricidae > Thamnophis > Thamnophis elegans. Next base: position 8,734,845 of record NC_045553.1, read on the forward strand.
AAAAAAAAACCAGAATAACAGAGTTGGAAGGGACCTTGGACGTAGAATAGAATAGAATGGAATAGAATAGAATTAGGGCAGAATAGAATAGCTGAGTTGGAAGGGACCTTGGAGGTCTTCTAGTCCAACCCCCTGCTTACGCAGGAAACCCTACACCACTCTAAGTAAATGATTGTCCAATCTCTTCTTTAAAGCTTCCAGTGTTGGAGCATTCACAACTTCTGGAGGCAAGTTGTTCCACTGATTAATTCTTCTAACTTTCAGGAAATTTCTCCCCTAGTTCTAGGTTGCTTCTCTCCTTGATTAGTTTCCACCCATTGCTTCTTATCCTTATCAGGTGCCTTGGAGAATAGGTTGACTCCCTCTTCTTTGTGGCAACCCCTGAGATATTGGAACGCTGCTATCATGTCTCCCCCGGTCCTTCTTTTCACCAAACTAGTCATACCCAGTTCTAGCAACCGTTCTTCCTATGTTTTAGCCTCCAGTCCCCTAATCATCTTTATTGCTCTTCTCTGCACTCTTTCTAGAGTCTCCACATCTTTTTTACATCGTGGCTACCAAAACTGGAAGCAGTATTCCAAGTGTGGCCTTACCTTAAAGTGGTATTAACACTTTACGTGATCTTGATTCTATCTGTTTATGCAGCCCACAACTGTGTTGGCTTTTTTGGCAGCTGCCGCACACTGCTGATAAGATAAGAAGATAAGATAAAGATAAGGTAACTTTTTATTGGCTTGAGCGGCATGAGCACACTGGCTCACATTAAAAATGAAAATTATGTTGCCTGTTCTCAAGAGAAAATATATATCTGGCCAAATACATACATAACCCACATACCGTATTTTTCAGAGTATAAGACACACCTTTCCCCCCCTAAAAGAGCGTGGAAATGTTGGTGCGTCTTATACAGCCATTTTTGGCCTCCTGGCGTCCTGCCCCTGCATCCTGTTTTTGCAAAAAACGAACTGGTTTTTGCAAAAACAAGACGCGTTTTTGCCTGCATTCAGCAGGGCTGGGGGAAGGCAAAAATGCCTCCGTTTTTGCGAAAAACGGCCCGTTTTCTGCTTGATTTTGCAAAAATGGGAGGACAAAAACTTTTTTTTCTTAATTACCTCTTCAAAATCCTGGTGCATTGTATATACCGGTGCGCCTTATAGCCCGTTAACTGCGGGATACACATGTTAATATACATGCATAAATTCACACCTGCACCCCTGTGTATATATACATATACAGGTTAATCGTTGCCCATTTTGAAGACATAGTGGAAAGGGGAAACTTGATTCTTCACAAGGTTTGATGCTCTGTGGAACAAATATTTCCCAAATATAAGAGATGCAGCCTGATTTGTGAAGGCATATTTCGCCACTGCCCCCCACCCCCTCCCAAAAAATAGAGTGATTTTTAGATCAGGTTTCTTTTTGATGCATAGATTCTCCCAAAACCAGTCTGATTAGCAACTCTGCATCCATTACCAAGGAATGTTGTCAGGAAAAAAAGGATTCGCCTTCTGTTTTCGTTAGTCCCCTGCAAGCTTTAGAACAGAACTGGAAGGAGTCATGATTTCATCCAGCAAAGCTTGTATTACGTTCTCAGGCAAGTCGCGGCAACTTTAAACCTGCCCCCTGATTACCAAATGACCCTTTAACCGATGGATCAATTCCATCTGCATAGATTTGAATAGGTGGCGGGGAGAGGGGGGACTTCAGAAGGAAGCTGTGATGCAGAATTTGGTGGTGCACCAACAAAGTTGGTGCATTGCAGAAATGTTCATGAGTCAAAGACAGTTCCGTCTCCCTCGCTTTCTCAGCAATGGGGAGGCCTCTGAAGATAAAGTTTGCCAGTTGCAGGCTTTATTAAACCTAAAAAAAATTCCCTGTTTTGGCTGCCGGAGGCCCTGTGGGCCGGTCGTTTGCTATTCCCAGGCCAGATTTAAGCAACCTGTGGGCCGGATATGGCCCGCGGGCCATGAGTGGGCCAGATGCGGCCCGCGGGGCCCCCTGTGGTAGAGACTAATGAAGATGACCTTGACGGAGATATACAGGTAGTTCTCGACCTATGACCACAGTGGACCCCCAAATTTATGTTGCTAGGTGAGCAAGCTGTGATGTGAATTTTTGGACTAGGTCTTCCAGTCCAACCCCCTGCTCTGGCAGGACACCCAGACAAATGGCCATCCAATCTTTTCTTTAAAAAAAACCTTCCAGCATGACCGTAGAATAGTCATCTTACTAAAATCAGGAGTCGTCGAATAAGCCACAGTTGTGTTCCGTTTTAAGATTTTACTGGCTGGAACGAACTGAAAACCTGGCTCAACGTTTGAAGAACCCTTTGATGTTGATCCTGGAGAGAGATTTCATCTTCTCTCCTTCCGTAAGCGTAGTTTCTATCCTCTTCTTTGCAAATGTTGGCTTGTCGGGGAGTTCCAGAGGGATGCAAATCCGTAACGGGGCCGCGAACTCAGGAGATGATGAATGACCTGACGGCAATATTTCTCTCTGTCTCATCATCGTTTTTCAACTCTAGGGCGTTTCTTGGCCAAGGGAGCCAGCGTTGTCCGGAGACAATTTCGGGGGTTGTGTAGCCAGCATGGCTGTACACCAAAGGCATACAGAATACTGTTGCCTTCTCACCGACGTGGTACCTGTTTATCTACTTGCATTTGCACGCTTTTGAACAGCTAAATAGGCAGGAACTAGTGCTAGCAACGGGAGCTACTAAAAAGTATAGATCACTTTTTGCTAATGGGTTTCCCTTGAAAATGGCAACGTAGATCAATTTTTTTCAAGGCGATTCCATCAAACCGTGGCAGTTTAGATCAAGTTTTGTGGGTGGGTTCCATGAAGTATGGCAGTATGGATCAGGTTTTGCTGGTGGATTCCATCAAACATGGCAACCTAGAAGATCTGTTTTTGCACGTGGGTTCCATCAACCACCGCAGTGGAGAAGATCAGATTGATTCAACGGGAAGATTCTGCCATGGTTGATATGTGGCTTATTTCTGATGTCTTTGTGTCTGTGTGTTTGGGATGCACTTACCAAAAAGAAGGACCTTGCATTGCAACATGGCAAGGCTGGTTTTGTTAAATCCCCCCTCTGATAATTCAAACGAAGCAGATCATTGTTCTTTCTCTGAGTCTAATCTTTGATGTCACGTCAGTATTATTTAGGTAGTGTAAAGCTGAGTGGGCAGCTCTGCAATAGCTACGTCAGAATGGTTGAGGTTGTGCCAGGAGGTAATTTTTCTACCACCCTACTCAAAAAAAAAAAAAGCTTTCGAGTGAATCAATGGGAACATTAAAATTACAATCAATTAAAGGATTTGAATCGGATTGACCCGTTTTTTTTAGATCAATTTGATGAATAGGCAAGAGCTGTGGTTTACACACCTTAACCTGGAGAGAGATCATCTTCTTGAGATCAAATAAAATCTCTCCATTTTATTATTCCTCCCTTTTTAAAAAGTTAACATGGGGTTGTTGTTGTTTTTTCCCCTTCTATTCCAGAGATGTGTGTGTTCTCTAACCTGGACCAGCTGTTCCAAGCTGTTTAATTTTTTCCATTTGATTACTTCCCATCACAGAGATGTAATCAAAACTTGCCTGGCCCGCCCAAAAATGTAGGAAGAGGCAGACGTTTTATCCCAGCTTGAAAGAAATAAAAACAAGAGATGCAAGTGCGCGTCAATTTTGAAGTGGTCTTCAAAATTCAATGTTGATAACTTAGCGACTGATTACAGTAACCAGTCCCTGACTTACGCTGCTTCATTTAGTGACCGTTCCACATCACAGCGGCACTGAAAAAAAGGGACTTATGATCGTTTTTCATACGTCATCTGTATGGTTATGTGCTCCAAATTCGGACGCTTGGCAGCTGGCTCATATTTATGACGGTCACAGTGTCCTGGGATCACGTGTTCCCCTTTTGCGACTCTCTGACAAGCAAAGATAATGGGGAAGTTGGATTAGCTTAACAACCGCGTTGCTATCTTAACAACTGCAGGGACTGTGGCAAGAAAGGTCGTAAAATGGGGCTAAAGCTCACTTAAAACTGTCTTGCTTAGCAACAGAAATTTTGGGCTCAATCGTGATCGTAAGTCGAGGACTGCCTGTGTCCTTAGTTGTTCTTCTTCCATTGTCATCAGTGTCATTTTGTGAAGTCTAAATGGTCCTATGATGGGTTCTTTTTCCGGCTGAACTGTGTGTTCTGTTAAGATACAGCCTGTTGTGCCTTAAAATGGCTTCTATTGTACTGCCGTAAAATGGCTTCTACTGTACAGCATAGTGAAGTTGCCATGGTAATGGCTTCACAGTACTCCACAAGGCGCTCCCTCTGGTAACAGGGAAAATCCAAATTAAAAATTCCCCCCTGTAAATAAATACCTGGGCAACGCCGAGTTATCAGCTAGTAATCTTTACAAAAGCAAAGAGAAAGAGAAAAAAACAATAGCACCTTATGGCCGCCCACAGCTATGACAACTTTCACATACTATTCGTTACTGGCAGAAGACAGATCCAACACCATCGCATTACATATGTTTGAGCATTGTCTTAAGCAATAGATCAGGGGTATCAAACTCAACTTCATTGAGGATTGCATCTGGGTTGTGTTTGACGGGGCCTGGATGGGTGTAGCCAGGGTGGGCATGGGCAGCTCCATGTAACTCGTGTCGGGGGTGACCTGTGGCGGCCCGAGCACCCTGCCAACGAAAATGGGCTCCCAAGCTCCGTTTTCAGCTGCTGCGGCTACCACAACCTTCTGCCAGCCAAACCAGAGCTCACGAGGGCCGCACGTAGCCCTTCCGAGCTCCGTTTTTGCTGGCAGAAGCACTGTGGGCCGGTTCTTTGCTGTTTCCAGGGCAACCCCAGGGGACAGATCTAAATAACACACACATGCCCCGGGCTGGATGTGACCCCCGGATCTTGCAATAGATTATTAATGTTCCCCTTGTCTAGGGGCCTGCCAGATAGGTGAACTACACCTCCCAGAATTCCTAGCTAGGATAACCCTGAACAGAGAATTCTGGGGATTGAAGTCCACACCGCTCTGGTGGGTACCTAGGAGATTAACAGTTGTCATCCACACCAGTGAAACTGAGAAATGGACTGACGTTTGTTGTGGTTCTTCCCATCTTCTCTTTTAGGTGATCAGGTGACCAGGAAAGGGAAGACAAGGTGGAGATGGAACTGCCAAATCATGCCAAACATTTGCTCCTGCAGCTTAACCAGCAACGAGCCAAAGGTTTCCTTTGCGATGTGATCATCGTTGTCGAAAATGCCCTCTTCCGTGCCCACAAGAACATCCTGGCAGCCAGCAGCATGTACTTCAAGTCCCTCATCTTGCACGACAACCTGATCAACTTAGATACCGACATGGTCAACCCTACCGTGTTCCGGCAAATCTTGGACTTTATTTATACTGGCAAGCTCTTAATGACCGACCAGCCTGGTGAGCAGAACTTCAATGCTCTCCTCACCGCAGCAAGCTACCTCCAACTGCCTGACCTGGCGGCCCTTTGTAGGAAGAAGCTCAAGCGCAGCGGGAGGTCCTTCGCTGGCCGGGCTGGTGGAGCCTCCAGCGTCGGGCGGCCGCCTCGGAGTCAGAGACTTGCCACCGCTTCTGTCATTACTCGTTATTCAGGGTCAACCGAAGGGATGAAGGGCTCTCAGCCGAAGGAGATGCCAAAGGCGAAGGTCTCGGATGACGAGGTCTTCATGAACAGTTCCAACCAAGAGAATTCTCACGCCTTGAGTAGGGGCCTGGGCGAGGGGAGTAACAGCACCAACGGGAGCTGTGTGGACCAGGAACTTGGGCTGGATCTGTCCAAAAAAAGTCCCTCCCTGCCCACTGTAGCCCCCCAAGACGATACCCCACACGGAGAGAGTCAGCGCGGCTCCCCCCGGCCTGCCTCAGCCCCCACCGCCAACAGTGCCTCATCGTTCGAAGAGTCCATCTCTGGAGCCCCTCCCGCCCTACTAGACAACTGCGAGCCCATGGAGATGGACCTCAGTGAAGACCGCCAGTCCCTCCCCGAAGGCAACCAGCGAAAGAGCCTACGCCATTCATCGCGCAAGAAAGAGTGGATCAAGAAGGATTGCGCCTTCGACCGGAAGGAGGGCGGGGGCAAAGGTTGCGAGGAGGGCGAGGGGTTGCCCAACGGCATTCTGATGGGCCCCTTGTGCAAGTCCGCCGAGCGCAGCCTAGGCCTGAGCCCTTACGGCTCAGAGCCACCGTTGCACGCCTGCAAAGAAGAGGTGGAGAACGGCAAAGAGAATAGCGAGGACAGCGGCCAGAGTGAAAGCGAGAATGGTGGGCACAGCAGCGCCAACTACGTCTACCGGCAGGAAGGCTATGAACCGGTGGCCTTCGGGGACAACCTGTACGTCTGTATCCCATGCGGGAAGGGTTTCCCCAGCTCGGAGCAGCTCAATGCCCACGTAGAGAAACACACGGAAGAAGAGTTGTACATCAAGGAGGAAGGGACGTTCGAGGATAAAGAAGAAGAGGCCGAGGATTTGTCGAACCCCAACCAGCCCTACACCTCGGAATCGCGGCCGTTCAAGTGCTCGGTCTGCGAGAAGAGCTACAAGGATCCGGCCACCCTCCGGCAGCACGAGAAGACTCACTGGCTGACGCGGCCCTTCCCTTGCAACATCTGTGGCAAGATGTTCACCCAGCGGGGCACCATGACTCGGCACATGCGCAGCCACTTGGGACTCAAGCCCTTTGCCTGCGAGGAGTGCGGGATGCGCTTCACCCGGCAGTACCGGCTGACCGAGCACATGCGCGTCCACTCAGGGGAAAAGCCCTACGAATGTCAACTGTGCGGCGGGAAATTTACCCAGCAACGAAACCTCATCAGCCACTTGAGAATGCATACCTCTCCTACATGAAGCCAAAGTCTCTCCAAGGAGCTCTGAGCCCCTCCAAACCCACCCACCCACCATAAATACCCCTTAGACTTGCTGCTTTAATACAGACTACACAAACGAGGGACGTTCGTCTCCCCTCTTCAGTCATGGAAGGCGTGAACCAAACAGCTTTACTTTCTTCCTTCCTTCCTTTCTTTCTCCTCCTGTTTCCCTCCCCCCTTGTCTTTTTCCCCTTCCCCTATTCCAAGGAAAAAAAAAACCCAGCCCCAATTTAACTCCCAGACTCCTTCCCCTTTGCATCAGCTTTTCTCTCAGGGCCTGTTGGGATCAAAGTGGAGCAAGGAGCCATTGTAGGGGATGTGGAACCTCAAGAAGGATCTCCACTGTAGAGGGAAAGTGGGGTGGTCTAGGAAGTCCTTCCTGGTGGATGCCAATCCAAATTGAGGGCCCCATGGGAAAGGGAGGAGGAGGGGCAAGGTGGTCTTTGTCGTGGAAGCAAGGGACTGCCCCTCAACTCCCCTCGGTTTACTTTCTTAGCACTTTGGAATTGCTATGGTAGAACTTCCGCCACAGTATTATTTTTGTTCTCTTCTGACCCAACTCCAAGAACACCCTTTATTGGCCAATAGATGGCCTTCTTGGTTGTTGTTGTTTGCTTCTTTAATCCATTTGTGGGAGTTGGGTTGTTTATTTTTTACAATGGATCTGGTTTCAGAGATTATCCCTCAATGGGATTGCAATGGGAGATGTTCCTTGCCAATGGAGGCCAATCGGTTCGTTCTTCCTTCCTTCCTTGGGGAAGGTGGCGGGACTCTTCAATGGAAAGGACGCTTCCATTGGCTGAAAGAGAGGAAGTCCCATTGGCTCCGCCCACCATCTCCTCCCCCCCCTCCATTTCTACATGGTGCTTTCCACTTAGGAAGGTTTTCTTCCAACTATTCCTTCTCCACCAAGTTCTAAGGGAAGAGCTGGTCCGCCTTAACCATCACACCCTAATCTTGGACTTCTTCTGGTCCAACTCTCCTTCTCAACCTCTTTTGATCTCTCGAGCCTTATCCATGACTGAATGGGGGTGGGAGGGGCTGAGTGACACCCCGCTACCCGCTCCTCCCCAGGAATTTCTTTCAAACGAGCAGGGGTCATATCTGTGTTAATTTCCTTCCCTCCCTTAGTTTTTGTATGGATATTTTTTGCTTAGAGGTACTTGTTCTATTATAAGAGGAAAAACGATGCGTTTGTTCATATTGATGTAAGTGTTGGAACCGGAAAGTTTGAGGGACTTTGGGCGGGCAGCGGGAATGGACGTAGGCTGGAAATGGCTACAAGTTCCTTTAGGTACCTTTTCATTTTCATTTTTATTTTATTTTTTACTTTGGGGTGCGCGTATGTGTCTGTCCGTCTTGTCTGCACGGGGTTGTGTCCGCGTGCACTTAGCTTTTTCCCTCCTTCACTAAAGAGTTGGGTCAGAATGGCAAGGGCCCACTTCCTTTTCTACCTCTTGAACTCACAAGAACAATAAGATGGTTAGCGAAATAATTAGGTGTGGTGTTTTGTCCCAGCCCTCTCCCCTCCAGCCTCCCCACCCCACCTATCCCCCCAGTTGTAAGTTAGTGTACAAAGTAGAAATTTAAAACTAAGGTTAAGGGATTTTTGGCACCTCATTCTTCCGCCAGAAAGTCAGAAACGCAAACGCATGGCCAAAGACGATAAGTAGACGCTTCCAAGCTGGAGGTCTGGAGAAGTTTACGCGGTGCCACAAAATCATTGGGGTTTCTGTCCACGCAAAAAAAGAAAAAAAAAAGATTTTTTTTTTTAAAGAAAAGAGCTTTTGGGTAGCCTTGTTTATTGAACCTGGATGCTGTGGTGGGGGAAACGCCCTTTCTCCGTCGCTTGGAAGTCCCTTCGATGGGCTCCAAGAGGAGATTGGTCCTGCCAGGATCCAGAGCGCAATAAGAATGTGGATAACCCAACCAAAGTATTTCGTTCCCTTCCTTTTTTGTGTGTGGGGTGTGTGTGTGTGTGATGGTAGGGATGTCAGCCTGGGTATGTGCTCGATGGGTCCACGTGTCGAGGTTGCCCCCCACCCCTGGAGATTCAACAGCCATACACTTGTCTGTCAAAAGACCTCACCGCCAACAGCTGCTATAGGTGTAGGAGATGAGGGCGCTCAACTTCGTTGGCACGACCAGTTTATGGAAGGTGTGATGGCTGAGCTCCGATCCCGCACGGGTGGGTGGTCTCTGCTGGTAAAGACACACACACACCCCGCCACACTCACTCTCGAGTCTGAAGGGAGTAAGGTTTACATTTCCTGTCCCTCTGCTTTAACTTTCTTGCTTAAAACCATTGTTTTGTTTATGATTGTTTATGATGATGATGATGATGATGATGATGGTTAATATTATAATGATGATTATGGTAGGGGTCACCAAAGCGCCCTATGTCTCTTTATTTTTTTCTTTAACAAAACAAAACAAAAAGGGGGGAAAAACCTTTTTTGTCTTTTTAAGTTTAGACCAAAAAAAAAGAAAGAAAGTCAGCCTGTTTAAATAAGAGAGACATTCGCATTTTTTCCGTTCTCACCCACCACCATGAAGTGTTTTCCTCCCCTTTCGTTAGGATAGAGACCAACTCATATCGAATTGAGGGAGCCCAGTTTCCCCATTTTTCCCAGTTCTCCTTCCAACAAACAACCATGAGCCTTCTTTGCAAGGGAAATCGCTCCTTTCTTCCCTTCTTAAACATCTTTACCTCACCTTTCATTTTTCAATTCCATGCATCCTCAAGTTCGGGCATGTTTGTGTAATGCCGCAGCTTGATTTAATATATTTGTGTGTGTGTGTGTTTGTGGGTCACTCATTTTTGTCTTTTTAATTTTTGTGGAACATTAATGTGAAATGCTCTGCTCCCTTCCGTTAGCAAACCCACAGCCATCTTCCAGTGAAATCTCATTTTCTTTTGTTCCATTTTTCAAAAAACGTATTCATCATTCCATGTTTTTTGCAGGCAGTGCAACATCCCAACAACAACAACAAAAAACCAAGCCACCCAGATCCCCATCAATCCTTTCCTTAAACTTTATGCACAGAGCACTGCAAAACACTTCATGTTTCCAGATAACTGGTGAGGCCCTCCGTTTTTGAGAGTGGAGATAGTTGTTCTCAATAGAACTGTTTCCTCTGATGCTAAAGAGGGTTTTTTGTTAACAAAAGGGCTTCATGCCAAGACCCCAAAGGTTTAATGAGCTAAGAGGCCCCATACAATGCCCCAGATGTGTGTAGAAATTCTCAATTCTGTGACTCACATGGTGCAGCCACCATCTGGCTTTTGAGAGGAACCTCAATAGATGCTTCACTTCTGGTGAACACAAAGAACTTCTCCTCAAGCCAGCATTTGTGGATTAGTAGTTTGGTGGTAGAAAGTTTCAATGGAACTATCCTTTGACCTGATGCTCAGGGGCGCAGATATACAATTTTGGCAAGAATATAAATCCCCAGACTACACTCCCACTTCCGTTCATCTCCAGATCTTTCCTGACTCTTGAGATGCCTTCAAAAGCCATGCCTTGGGCTAGCAAATTGTATGGTCTAAAGTTCAGAGTTGAGGATGATATTTTGTTCCTACCTCACCATCCTTTCAGAAAAAGGACACTTAAATCACCTACCCCAAACTTATCTTTGTTCCAGAATCATGGACCATAATTTCTGGTCCATGACATGCTTTCTGGGATGGTTCCCCTTCCAGCTGGTGTTGGTTGACCTTTAGGGCAACTGAGCTGGAGAACTTTAGAAGGCATCGGGATAAGGTAGACCTTTGGGCCAAACCTGGCAAGTATTAATTATTAAGCCAGAAGTTTGGAGGTCCAACCGCCTTATGGAAGCGAGTCATCAACTTCCAGATGTTACTTACTTCTACATGGCCATCCAGAAAAGGTCCACTTAGTTAATCCAAATAAGAGCCCAACAAGCACAAAGAGGAAACCATTCCTCTTAATTTCGCCGGAATGTTGAGTTGAGATTCAAGACATTGGGGTATTGAGATACTTCAAGTTGGGTCTTCTTTCCATTGGGTTTCTGGTTGAAGATTTTGGAACCTGTGAAGTTTCAGGATCCACAGTCCTTGGGTCGCTTCTTCTTTTTTTCTTCTTAAGCTTGCATTTTTCTTTCTTTCTTTCTGTCATCCCCCTCTCAGCACTTAAACAAGGCGACAAAATGTCTGTGTACAGCACGAGTATTGTACAAAAAAATATATATGAGAAAACGAAAGGAACGCCCCCAGTTTCTTCTCATCGTTTCACCCCTTTCCGACAAAATTAGCCACGTAGAAGTGTTCCATAGTTAGGATTTTGATGTCCTTCCCCCCCCTGTGTCCTTCCTTTCCCTTTCTCCCTCTCAAGACGGTGACAATAATAATGGGAGGAGAAAAAGAAATCAAATAATTCTCAAAACTTCAGGGACTATTCAGGGCTCACTTAAAAGAGTCTGGACACTCGACTGCATTTATACGACGTAGTATTGTATCAAGCATTTTCTGTATTTTAATGAAAAAAAAAGCAAAACACTAGTTTCATATTTAAGATTTTAAGAATTCTAGGGGTCGGTTGTGGGGGTGGGGGGGAGGGAAATACACTTGGTTCCGGTTTTGGTTCCTCCTTTTTCTCTTTGTTCCCTTTTTATTGGTTTTGTTTTATTTTATTTTAATTTGCTACTCTTTTTTTTTTTTTGAGATACAGAAAAGAGCCTCCTGAGGTTGTTATTGTTGTTGTTGTTTTAAAAAAAAGAAGAAGAAGAAAAATGTAAAATCACAGAGGCCCGACAGCTTAAGTCTTATGCTTTAATCGGTTTAGATCAACCGGAATGTTTTTGGATTTCCCAGAGTGGATTATAAAAAAGGAAGAAAAAAAGAACATAGAAAAAGTTGTATTAAAAGATAGCTCATACCCAAATTCAAACACACACACACACACACACACACAGACAGACACACACACACAAAATTCCTATTTTTAAACCAAAGCACATTTGAATGACTATGGAACCTCACTTGGCTCGGGAAAAAAAAAGTTTAATATATTTATCTCATTGTTTACATAAACTTTTACAGTTACAGACCTCAACAGATCAAGGGGCCAGACAAAATTAATGATTGCTTTTTCCATTGGTTTAGCTGACAAAAGAGTTGTAGGTAAAACATAGGATGTTCTCTGTTTGTGCTGTTTTGTAAAGGAAGAATTTAAAAAATAAAATAAAAAAACAACCGCAACCACTCGACCTCAACAGTTCAATTCGAACTGATTTTGTATTCCAGAATTTTTAGCGTGGTTTAGGAGTAGGAAGATGAGCCATTAAGATCTTCAGAAGAATGTTTGTGTTCCATCAGCCTTGCGGGTGGCCAGTAGAATAGCTGTTGGAGAGTAGTCCTTCCATCAGATGATATTCTTTGAAACCATAGGACCACAGATAAGGCGAGAACGAACTTCCACTTGTTCAAAGAAAACCCCAATGATCACAAAAAGCTGTGACAATGATCCCAAGATCTCAAACCAGAGAGATTGAGACAATGGAATGTTTCCTCCAAGTGTCCTTTATAAGGAACAGCGGGAATTGTCCACGCATGGTAGAGAACGCCAACGGGAAATCTGTTGGAGAAGGAACTAGTGTTTAATGTTAGTCAGGTGTATTGGGTTGCTGGCCATCTATCAACATTCTTCAAGAATTGTCCCAAAGTATGTGTTTAATCCAGTGTTAATTCCACTGGAAAGGTGCAGAAGGTTGTTGAAGACTCCAGAATGGTCCAGTCAATAGCTTTGATCTTGGGCACCAGTCTCAAGAAGTGGCCCTGAGGTTTCTTTGCTCAAGTGTCCTCTGGTGATGTCCCACAGGTATAACTTTGCTAAGTAAATAGAGACCAGGCTTAAGGAGAAGGAAGTCTCAAATCTGCGATCATCCAGTTGTTGCCATATTTCAACACACGTTGGGCAAGATCAGAAAGATCTGGAGATGTTTCCTATCTGCTCCAGAATTAGGTTGTCCTCTCCAGCTTCAGGATTAGATGTCCTCTCTAGCTTCAGGATTGGTGGTTTTAGCCAAAACATGTTTTAAGTTAGATGATGGTTGTGGTTTTTTTCCCCCGAAGGGGATGTTGGGAATTTAAGAGTCTTCTCAAATGAGGAATTCCACCTTACTTTGGTTTGCAATCTGGTGCACTTCCCGGAGAGGGGAAGTGTTTCCACTCAGCACGAGGACATCATAAACAAGTCTTGCTATACAACATATCTGATCTAAGAACGTTGAAAGATTTTTTCCTACCAGGAAAAAATGGACTTTTCCAGCTCCAGTGAGTTTGGCTAGATTGTGATCTAGATGGAGGGGATCTTCCCCCTGACGTTCCAGAAATGCACCTTCAATATTATTTTCTATAAAGAAAAATAATAATAATCCTCTTTAATATTTCCACTTTTTTTTTAGTTAAAGAAAAATCACACTTTATCCGTTCTTCATTAAGTGCTGTTTTTTCCCTCTGCTGTTTATTTTTTCTTCCCCACGTCCTTTAAAAGCAAAAGCAAACGCATTTTTAAAAAAAACTTAGCCTGAAATATTTAGGATGCAAAAAAAAAAATAGGGAAGAGGCTGATGGAAAACAAACTTATTAATTTTGCCTGGTCTTGAATATCTAACTAACAAAGATGGTGCAAACACTATTTGACAGTGTTGTTTCATTTATTTTTTTTGTATCAATATTGTACGTGCTTTATTGAATGTATTTATTTCTCAAGATTCTGTATGCACAGTTTTGCAAGGAGAAAAAATAATAATAATAAATAAACCTCAGCATTTGCAAAAAAAATAAAAAGACAAACGATGCATTCAACAAGGTCTTCGCTACAGGATTTCAAAAAAAAAATGTTTAAAAAAAGTTTTAAAACTTTAAAAAAAATAGAAATGACAAAAAAAAAAAAACCTCAGAGATACTCTCGGCATAGCCATAAAACCATAACCTGTGAAGACAATACAAACCGTGGATTTTTTGTAGCTCTTTTATTATTTTCTTTTCCACAACAGACAAAACATAATTGTTTTTCGCTGTATTTAAGATGTTTCCAGTTATAGCGACGTCACTCTTAATACAATTTCCTTCCTTGTTATTGTTTTTGTTTGTTTTAAATTTTCTCTCGTTTTGTTTGTATGCGTGAGGGTGTGTACGTGCATGAGTAAACCAATGTGTAAAGCGCTTTTTTCCCCCGTTTTTGAGCGGTGCAGGTCAACTCTAGGTTAGCAGTATTTTTCACAAAAAAAAAAAAAAAAAAAAAAAAAAAAAGATTCTGCCATGTCATTTCTGTTCTAAATATTATTTTTTTTAAAAAGGAACTTCAGCTGCGAAGAGAAAATATTTGGGGTCATTCGGTGCAAAAAGCAGAAAGAGAGAGAGAACGGGTTGTTGTTATGAATATTATTTTTCCATGCAATTTAGACCGACCTAGAGAACAGTTTGGGGAAGGGAGTCTTGCACCGTTCTAGGAAAAAAAGCTGTATCAAGAATCTTTCCAGAGTTTGGCAAAAGAAAACCTCTCTGATGCCTAACGGAGGAGAAGAGTTTTCTGCTCTCCATTTTGGTCATCCCAATGACCCTTTACAATGCAAGCAATAATACACAGTTTTGGAATTTGGTTTGTTTTGTTTTAAGTGGGGCTTGTAAGATTTGGGCACGGGAGGTGAAAAAACATTTACGCCCCCCCCCAAACTTGCAAGAGCCAAGGAAGAACAGTGGCCCTTCAGCTGTCATTTGCGTCCTTCCACGTGGTCAACCATAAACAGGTCCCAGTGTGCAAGTCTCCAAAGCAACGAGAAGCTTCCAGCTCTTGGGGACACTTGGATGTAAATTTTGGGAAGCCTTGGAGAATTCTGGAAGTTGCCCTCGCAGCCGGAACCAGAAAATCCCGGAAAATTGGAAGCTAATAAAACCTCTCCCTCTGAGGCCGCCTTGTCTTGCTATGCTGGAGTTGAGGTGGACCATTTCTTAACTAATGATGATTTAAGGGTAGCCTTCAAAGTCAGTCTGTGTAGCATAGGGGCATTTGAAAAGGTTTGAGACATCCGGTGAAACTCAGACCCACACGCATGTGCAGAATTCAAACCAGCTACTTTATTGTTGCGTGCCTGTTTTGCAGGAATCTTCCCAAATGGGCAGCTTTGGGCTGGGAAAGATTAGACTCAAAGACGTTGGGGTGGGGTATCGACCTTCCTCTCTTGTGCTTACATAAGGATTCCAGACTATTCCCCCCCTCCCCAACTTGAGCCATCTGGGACGGTTGCTCCCCAACAGCTCCCCAACTCCCCAATGCCAGGGCCCGGCCCCTATTTGTGTCTGGATCTCCAGTTCACTTCTGCACCAAAGCAGTGGCTGATCTAGTGGCTGCATTGGGATGTTTGGTTAGGTTTAACCTGGTTTAGGTTTATGAGCCACGGTGGTGTAGTGGATAGTGTGCAGTACTGCAGGCTACTTCTGCTGCCTGCAGTTCGGCAGTTCGAATCTCACCAGGCTCAAGGTTGACTCAGCCTTCCATCCTTCCGAGGTGGGTAAAATGAGGACCCAGACTGTTGGGGACAAGAGGCTAACTCTGTAAAGCCTCTTAGAGAGGGCTTTAAAGCGGTATATAAAACTTAAGTGCTATTGCATGAAGCAGATTGATACGAGAGCGCTAGTAAGATCCAGTTTTAAGAGAGAGGGGAGACCATGCGATATGTTGTTACTTTAGGGTCTTTGAAAAAGTCCGTGGCAACTCACTTCTGTCTTAAATCTTTATCCCCCTCCCCAGGAGTGAAGCTTGAGTCACAATGTTAACTAAAACTGGACCATTTTAGAATTACGATATGAACTAGATGTACTCATTGATGGGAGTACATCTTCCCTCGTTCACTCAACTCCCAGAAGAGCGCATTGAGAGCAAGGATACATAGATTACAAACCGATTTTATCTTTATCTTTTTGATTTGAAATCCTGCTCACCCTCTACGCAGAATTCTGAATGCCGATGATTTGATGAAGGAAAACAAACAGTCCATTGACAGGATGAGGTGTCCCTTAGTGCTCTGTCCTTAAGCTTACAGGGCGTTGCATACACAGGATTAAAATCTTTGCAGACACAAAGACCCATGAAAAGGAAAGACAGCAGAAGCTCCCATTTTTCATTTCTTTGGGCCAATTTTAATATTAACTCATTGCAAAGTCCTAAGCGTAGATGTTGTACAGCCGCTGGCCAATTTTTTTTTTTTTTTAGGAAATCCTTTTTTTTAAATGGAAATAGGCTGCTTTATCTCACTTCCCCCATATCTGGAAATGTCCAAGCCAATTCCTTCTTAGAAGACAAGAGGCACCTAGGGTGAGATTTGTGTGCAATCATAAATTTCAGGGGTTTTTTGTGCAGTGTTCATATGTTCCGAGTTTGGGGGTGGGAATCTCTTTTTCTACCTCATTTATATCTAAAAGAATATTGGAAGGAAGACGATCCTCCTCTTTGCAAATTGTTCCACTTTGTACTAGCATTCCTCATTCCGATTTCTTTTCCCTCACCTACGCAACGTTGAACATGTGGCTTTGACGCATTGGCAGCTGGAGGTTATTCCCACCGGGAACTGATAAAATGCATCCAAGAATTTCTGTTTATTACATATTTGTTGAGTTGAGTTGAGTCCTACGGGGCAAACTGTTCTTAGGTTTTGCTTTTAACCAACCGCTGATGGCATGGATCTTGCTTTATGAAGTTCATGGAATTGATGGCGAGTCAGTTTCACTCATGGCGAGTCAATTTCACCAATCTGATTTGGCTTTGAAATTGGAAGAGGAAAAAAAAATGCCACTGTTGAGCGAGGAGGTTTGCTTAATTCTCAACGTCAACTCGAGATAGGGGCATCTATTATTCCCCTGCCTCCTCCTTGAGCCTTAATTTTCTCTCTCTCTCGATCACTTGCTTTCTGACTGTTAATCCCCCAATGTTTTTGCAAAGGTAACTGACGTTCCTATCAAACTGTTCTTCTTTCCTTCAAAAGCTTGAATTCAGGTTAAGAGTTGCAGGCGGCTGTGATTGCAACTCATGTGTCATATTGGGGGGAAAATAAATAATAATAATAATAAAAATGCAGAAATTATAATATGATCTCAGCATTCAGTAATTTGCAGTCTTAATGTACAGTGATGAAAAGCTGTTATTTTATGAACTTTTCATTAAAAGGTTGATTGAAAAGTAGGACTTGTTGCTTGGCGTTTCTGGTTTTGGTCTTTCTTAATGCACAGGTAAGTAAGTCCTACCTGCATCTCCATTTTAGAAATGGAACATTCTTTATTTTAATACTTAAACATAAACATATTTGTGCCTGTCGATGCTTAAAATTTTTGGCAGGTTTTGTGCAATTGAATCATGCATAAAAATAAAGGATGGGCTATTTAGAGAGAAGGGAAATTTGGAAATTGCCTTTAAACGATACAATACGCTATTATTGCACTAAGTTCCAGCCAGCTTTCTGGCTGTGATTTTGAATTTTAGCCGTTTTGCTAAATTTGGAAGTTTCTGCACAGCTATTTTTGGGTGCCGTATTTAGAACAATAGAATAGGATCTCCCATTTTGGCCATCCCAAATGGGATGTGTCTCATTTTGTGGGGTTGAGGAATCAGGATTCAAGCATCGCCAAGAAATCCAAACAGTATTTTTTTTCCCCCAAGACTTTCTGGTTTTTCTTTGAAGGTGTTTCACTTCCCATCCAAGAAGCTTCTTCAGCTCTAAAGAAGCTTCTGGGATGAGAAGCGAAGTGTCTTCAAGGAAAAAACAAGGAAGTCCACTTGCCTCTTGAAAAAGGCACCTTTGGAACAACCAGGACCTGGATGGCTGAGAATCTCTCCTGGACATCACCAAGAAATGCTTTCCCAAAGTCTACTGAATGTCAATCCTGCAAGACCAGACAAGGAACCCAATCCCGTAAGAAGATCAAAATCTTATTAAAATTGCCTTTGTTCTTTGTTCCTGTTCTTAACCGCCATTTTTTAGTGGTCGTTCAACCTGTCATTTCTTTAGCTACTGAAAAAGCGGCTTACGAAAGCCGTCCTCGCACTTATCACCGTCGTAGCAATTCCACAGTCACATGACCCCTAAAAATTCAGGCCATTCACATGTACAGACCGTTCTCAACTTAACAACAGTTCATTTAGCGACTGCTTCAGAGTTACGACAGTTGCAACATCCCCATGTTCATGCGATCGAAATTCAGATTGCTTGGCAACTGATACAGCTTATGGTCATATGATGTCCCCTTTTGCGACCTCCTGACAAGCAAAGTCAATGGGGAATCCAGATTCTCTTAACAACCGTGTTACAGCGCCAGTGATTCACTTAACAACGGCCAGAAAAGCAGGTAGAACTTGAATGTCTCGCTTAGCGGCAGAAATTTGGCACTCGAGACTGGTCATACGCCGAGGACTACCTGTAATATTGGCTTTCAGTATCATGCTTTTATTCCCTTACCCACTCCCTCCCTTCTTTCTCTCTCTCTCTTCCAGGCCAGCTGCAGGAAAATAGTTTTGCATGTGGTGCCCTGTAGCCTACTTCCTTTAAATTCCTCGACTCTTCATTATTTCTCCCCCCACCCCCCTCCATCGCCACTTCCGGAGACATTCTCCAGGATGGCTATATTTTAAAAAGCCTGACGTTTGGAACGCTGCATATGGGTTGGCTTTCCTGACAAGCTGCAAACTCAGCAGGGTTGCTAAGAAAATCCACTTGGTCTGTGTCCTTGGGGATGCATTTGCCCAACAAGGTTAAAAAAAAAAAAAGAACGAAGGAACGGAGTGGTTTGCTAGCTTCATTCTGTCCCTGGGCACAGAAACCTGGATATCCTGCTTTTTTTGGTTAGCGGCACTAAAGACCAGCTGGATTTCTGTAGCTTTATGAAATAGAAAGAGAATAAAGAAGAGGGGAAGAAGAGGTAGTAGGAGAAGAATGAGAGAAGTTGAAGCAAAGAGAATGGACTAGAATAGAATAATGGAATGGAAGAATAAGAAGAATGGAAGAGAAAGGAGAGAAGAGAAATAGAGAATAGAATAGAATAATGGAATGGAAGAGAAGAGAAATATAAAATAGAATAAAGGAATGGAAGAGTAAGAAGAATGGAATAGAAGAGACTCTCTCTCTCTCTCTCTCTCTCTCTCTCTCTCTCTCTCTCTCTCTCCTTATCCACTTATTAATTCTCTTCTTTGCCATTCTCCCATTTCATTTTCACCATGTAAGCATTTTTGCAAAGTGGCGATTGGCACCAAACCTGGGACCTTGGCTCTTCCCCCCTCCTCTTTTTTTTTTTTTTTTAAAGAGCGAACATTTTTCATACCTGCTGCTTCTAGTTTCTAACTCAGATGCTGACTTTGAAAATATGGGCCCATTAAAATCTGCCTCTCTCCCTGATGCCTTTTAAACCTCGGTTTCTTTAAATCAGTGTTTCTCAACCTTGGCAACTTGAAGATGTCCGGACTTCAACTTCTAGAATTCCGGCTGGGGAATTCTGGGAGTTGAAGTCCGGACATCTTCAAGTTGCCAAGGTTGAGAAATACTGATTTAAATGGAGGTTTGGTTGGCAGGCACACTCGCTTCTCTTCGGTGGTTTCTCCTTTGCCTGCTTTCGCTCCACTCCCTGTTCGCCTCCAAATATTAGTTAAATCTTTCCCAAGTTGCCTGCAAAAAGCCGTGCTGGTATTTTTTCCCTGTTAAAGCTTCCCACACCTCCTTCTCATATACATGTTCTGACTGAGGCTTCCCAAGAGCATGAAACAAACTCTTTGTCCCGACAGAAACCTCTTTTATTAATTTGCTGTGAATTCTCCTCATTCACATCCAGTGAAGTCTTTAAAGGGAGGATTTACAGTCACAGACCTTATCTGGCTTGGAGAGCTGCCAGGCCAATATCTGCAAAACTTGGCAAGGAGTCTCGGAGAGTCACGAACCAATGAAGCTCACTAATGGTCTCCTGCAAACTCCACTCCCCTTTCGCTCCTCTTTTATTTCCTCTGGGAGGGGCCATTCATCGTCCACCTGCGGTCTTATTTCCAAGTCGACCTCTGTTCTTTAGCTGTTCTCTTCGTCTGGCAACTCTACGCATGCGCACACTGGGAACAGGCTCCAGCTGTTCGTCTGCCCAACAGATGTCTGAAGGCAGTTGATAACTGGCATATGGCCCTGGCCCCCTCTCTGCCTCTGACACAGAGCCCTCCTCCCCGCTGGCCATTGGTGGGCCACAGCAATACATTTTTATTAGGTTATAAGGTGTTATTAAATACAAAAGCAAATAAAAGGACAGTGAGGGCAGGGGTGTCAAACTCAAGCCTCGGTGACCAGATCCAGCCCATACGGTGCTTAGATCTGGATAGCGGGGCTGCTCTGGAAACAGCGAAGACTGGCCCGTGGTGCCTCTGCCAGTGAAAACGGAAGTCGGGAGAGCCACAGGCAGCCGTCTGGAGCTCCACTTTCACTGGCAGTGGATTGCAGAAGGCCGTCGCAGCCGAAAATGGAGCTTGGAAGCCCGTTTTTGCTGGCAGAATACTCGGGCCACCACAGACACCCCACCCCCCACCCCCGACACAAATGACATTGAGCTGGCCACCCCCATCCTCCCGGAGGTCAGACACAACCCTTATTCAGCCCTCAATAAAATCAAGTTTGACACCCCTGGAGTAGAGGAAGGAAAAAGGGGGAAAGAAAAGTGAGGAAGGGTAGGGAAAGAAAAAGAAACTTTGACTTCCGATTCTCTCTGTTGCAGTAGGATAAGGCATTAACCACAAATCACAACTTTTGGTTCTGCCACAATAGTACGACGCAATCATTTGTATAAAAAATCTCATCGGTCAGTCTGGGAAACCCAAAATCAAAGTTTTCATAACTTTCCCACCTCAAGCACAAAGTTCAGAAGTGGTTTCCATGTGGAAACGAAAGCACCATATTTTTCGGAGTATAAGACGCACCAAGAGTTTGAAGAGGCAAATTCAAAAAAAAAGTTTTTGCACTCTGCAGCCCTCCCAAAAACGATTTTCACAAAAACGGGCCCCTTTTTTGCTCCTGGGGGTGGGGGGGGGCAAAAATGACCAAAAACCAGCCCATTTTTCTCTCATGTTTGCCCTCCCCAGCCCCAAGGAGCACTCTGGAAGTCTCCTAAAGGCTATGCATTTTTGCAAATGGGGTGGGGTTTCGGCAGGCCAAAAATGCTGTATTCAGTGTATAAGACACATCCAGATTTCCAGCATCTTTTTTGTGGGGGAAAGGTGCGTCTTATACTCTAAAATGCTCTTTTCTTTGAGCAGAGTAGTCAATTTTGACATTTCAGCCCACCTCCATCGGCTTCTGCAATCATTCTTCTACAGTAGGAATCAAAAGTGTCCTTCCATTTTTTGTGCACAATAATACAATAATGTTGCCTTCTTAACCATCCCCTTCGGGAATGTTTTCTTGACTTCTCAGAACTGCTATGAGATCACATTTGGCTCTCAGCGTTTCTCTGCCTTGAATTCCTTGGAACGGCGCTCTTTGGGGGATTAGGGCTGCAGATGGAAGCTTATCGGTGGCCCTGGAGTGGAAAACTCTGGCAAGGAAAAAGAGGAGGAATTAAATGTGGCTCGGACGCAGCTTGGAGCAAAGCTTGAGATAGATATTCTTGGAACAAAATGAGATGTCCCCTGCTGGATCGAGCTGTGATGGATGGAATGGAGCTCCTATGCCCAACCAGATGTTCCTGGAGCCCACAGACAGTCCAGAAGGGCAGTAGACTGGACAACCGTTTGACCAGAATGTTATAAGAGCTCCTGCCTTGAATGGACTAGAACAGTGTTTCTCAACCTTGGCAACTTGAAGATGACTGGACTTCAACTCCCAGAATTCCCCAGCCAGCGAATGCTGGCTGGGGAATTCTGGGAGTTGAAGTCCAGACATCTTCAAGCTGCCAAGGTTGAGAAACACTGGACTAGAAGACCTCTGAAATCCCTTCCTGTCATATGTTCTACAGCTTTCTTGTGCTGCTGATCTTGAGATGCTGTTCTGACCTAGGCTTCCCAAAAGCACAAAGCCGACTCCTCATCCCGATGAAACCCCTTTTATTTAGTTGAAAGGGAATTCCTCTCCAGCAAAGTCCCAGCCAACAGTCTTTCAAGAGATTTCACAACAGCAGACCTGTATGAGGCTTGGAGAGCGGCCAGGCCGATATCTTCCAAACGCCATGCTGTAGCAGCAATTCCTTGGCAAGGAGTCAGGAACAGATCTTCACCCTATGAAGCGGTATATAAGTCTAACTGCTATTGCTATTGCTACTGCTACCCTAATGGATTGAACTAATTGTCACCTGCAAACTCCACTCCCCTTTCGCTCTTCTTTTATTTCCTCTGGGAGGGGCCATTCAGCGTCCCCCCCTGTGGCCCTACTCCCAAGTCGACCCCTGTTCTTTAGCTCTTCCCTTCGTCTGGCAACTCTGCACATGCGCACACTGGGAACAGGCTCCAGCTGTTCTTCTGCCCCACTGATGTCTGACTCCGAAGGCAGCTGATAACTGTTGGATGGCCCTGGCCCCCTCTCTGCCTCCAATGCAGAGCACTTGTCTGAGCCTTCCCCAGACTCCAGGACTGGCCCATGTTCTTCCCCAACCTCCTCACTGTCTGAGTCTGCTGCCAGCTGTGCTGGCCGCTGGCAGGTCACAACAGACGCAGATGGTGGGACCTTCTAAACTTCTCCTGGGATGAGGCCCTTCCTGTAGAAATGCTCAGCAGCTCTCTAACTTAGGCAGAGTCATTAGTCAGAAGAACTTCAAATTGAAGTTCTGGGACTTGCACATCTAACAAGCTTTGCCAAAAGTGATTGCTGTGGTTGCTCAAATAACCTTGTTGACTCCATGTTCATGCTTAAGAAGAGCTAGAAATGGTTTGCAGTCACACACAAAAAGGAGCTTTCTAGCAAACCACATTGACCAGCATTTGAGACGTCGTCTTCACCAATAAGGTTGTGGTCCGGAGTCATTGGGGGGGCCAAGTGAGGAATATGAGATGATGGAATGGTGGAGATTTGAGTGATAGAGAACTACAGAAGCCAACAAAGACCATAATTAAATGGGATCGGTGAGTGGATCAGACACAATACAGAGCAATAGCTGCATTTGGTAGAAGCCAGTGGCTAAGACACTCAGCTTGTCGATCAGGAAGGTTGGCGGTTCGAATCCCTAGCACCGTGTAACGGAGTCAGCTCCCGTGACTTGTCCCTGCTTCTGCCAACCTAGCAGTTTGAAAGGACATAAAAAATGCAAGTAGAAAAATAGGAACCACCTTGTGGGGAAAGGTAACAGCGTTCCCTGCTCCTTCAGCGTTGAATCATGCCGGCCACATGACCACGGAGACGTCTTCGTACAGCGCTGGCTCTTCGGCTTTGAAACGCAGATGAGCACCACCCCTTAGAGTCGGGAATGAGTAGCACAGTGTTTCTCAACCTTGGCAACTTGAAGATGTCCGGACTTCAACTCCCAGAATTCCCCAGCCAGGATTCGCTGGCTGGGGAATTCTGGGAGTTGAAGTCCGGACATCTTCAAGTTGCTAAGGTTGAAAAACACTGGAGTAGCACACATGTGCGAGGGGAACCTTTACCTTTAGCTTTACAGGTAAAGTAATGCCGGCAGCAACCCACACCTGAATCCCTTGTAGTCCTAACAACGGAGCATGAATGCAGCCAACACAGCATCTGTGCGTAACTCTTGAACCCCGCAGAATTTTGGCAAGAAAAACAGCTGTTGTAAACTACTTTTCTTTTTTCCTGGAGGGAAATCTAAATTATTAGAAACAGCTCCCCTGGTTCTCACTTTGTCAAAAATGCATTCGGCATTGGCCGAAGTCTGGAGAATATCATGGCTTATATTTTATACTGTCTGGCCTGGCTTAGTCACCAGATTCAGTTTGATTGAGGGTTGTTTAAACTTCGTTGAACCACAGGGAGTTTCACTGAGAGGACGACTGAAGAATTTGAGATTATGTCGGATGGTTCCAATATTGCGTTTTCTTTTAACCTGGTTCAAATAAACTGGCTCAAAGCTTGATTGGGGAAGCACAACATGACTATATATTATAGATAAAGGTAAAGGTTCCCCTCACACATATGTGGTAGTCGTTCCCGACTCTAGGGGGCGCTGCTCATCTCCGTTTCAAAGCCAAAGAGCCAGTGCCGTCCGAAGACGTCTCCATGGTCATGTGGCTGGCATGACTCAACACCGAAGGCGCATGGAATGCTGTTCCCTTCCCACCAAAGGTGGTTCCTATTTTTCTACTTGCATTTTTATGTGCTTTCGAACTGCTAGGTTGGCAGAAGCTGGGACAAGTCAAAGGAGCTCACTCCGTTACACGGCGCTGGGGATTCGAACAGTTGAACTGCCAACCTTTCTGATCGACAAGCTCAGTGTCTTAGCCACTGATCCACCGTGTCCCAATATACTATACAGGCCACAATTGTGACCAGAATTTCAGCAAGGCAGTTGTTAAGTGAGTTACGCCCTGTTTCATGAATTTTTTTGCCACAGTTGTTCAGTGAATCACTGCAGTTGTTAAGAGAATTATGCAGATGTTAAGTGAATCTGGTTTCTCCCCATTGACTTTGCTTGTTGTAAGCCAGCTGGTTGCAAAAGGGGGTAACCTGATCCCCGGGACAGTGCCGCCATCATAAGTACATGCCAGTTACCGAGTGTCCAAATTTTGATCACGTGACCATAGAGATACTGCAAAAGTCGTAAGTGTGAGAAACAACTTCTCTCAGTGTGGTTGTAACATCAAACAGTCACTAAACGAAGGACTATAAGTTGAGGATTATCTGTAGATGAGATACATTTTGATTGGAATGTAAGAAATAACATAACTGGCTATATGGATTGAATAGAATAGAAAACAAGAGAAGAGAATATAGAATAGAATAGAATAGAAAACAAGAGAATATAGAATTGAATTGAATAGAAAACAAGAGAAGAGAATATAGAATAGAATTGAATAGAAAACGAGAAGAGAATATAGAATAGAATAGAATAGATGATCGAAAATGAAAAGAGAATATAGAATAGAACAGAATAGAATAGAATAGATGATTGAAACGAGAAGAGAATATAGAATAGAATAGAATAGAATAGATGATCAAAAATGAGAAGAGAAAGAATAGAATAGAATAGAATAAATGGTCGAAAACAAGAGAATATAGAATAGAATAGAAGATCAAAAACGAGAAGAGAATATAGAATAGAATAGAATAGAATAGAATAGAATTCCATTCCACTCAACTCCACTCCACTCGAGTTCACTCCACTGGGAGGCAAATCTTCTTAGGGTTACAATTGGGGTTAGGGTTGGAGAATTGGAGAATAAATTGGAGAATAAAATAGACATCTCCAATTTACTGGTAACCCACTAGAATGCTTAGAAGGGCTTTGAATTTTCGAGACTGCCTTATATACTTCATCCCCCATCTCTCTCTGTGTTTGTTTGTGTGTGTCTTGAACAGTTGTAAAGAAGAGAAAAGAAAGAGGGAGGGAAGAAGTGGAGGGAGGGAGGACTACCAATCTCTTTCTGTCTTTGTCTGTCTATCTCTCACTCTCTCTCTTTTTGTCTCTGTCTCTTTCTCAGTCTCTCTCTGTCTCTCTCCCTCCCTCTCTCTCTTTCTGTCTCTCTCTTTCTCTGTGTCTGTCTCTCTTTCTCCCCCTCTCTCCTTTTCTGTCTCTCTTTCTCTGTCTCTGTTTCTCTCTCCCTCTCTCCCCCTCTCTTGCCTTCTGTCTCTCCCTCTGTCTCTCTCTCTCTCTGTCTCTCTCCCTCCCCCCTCTCTCTTTCCGTCTCTGTCTCTCTTTCTCTGTCTGTCTGTCTCTCCCTCCCTCCCTCCTTCCCCCTCTCTCTTTCTGTCTCTGTCTCTCTCTCTCCCTCCCTCGATTTCTTTCTCTCTTTCTCTGTCTCTGTCTCTCTCTCTCTCCCCCTCTCTCACTTTCTGTCTCTCCCTCTGTCTCTCTCTCTCTGTCTACCTGTCTCTCTCTCCTTCCTCCCCCTCTCTTTCTGTCTCTGTCTCTCTTTCTCTGTCTGTCTCTCTGTCTCTGTCTCTCCCTCCCTCCTTCCCCCTCTCTCTTTCTGTCTCTCTCTTTCTGTCTCTCTCCCTCTATTTCTTTCTCTCTCTGTCTCTCTCTCTGACTTTCACTCTCTGTCTCTCTCTGTCTGTCTGTCTGTTTGTCTGTCTGTCTCTCTTTCTCTCTCTCTCACTCCTCTTCTTTACAGCTGTTTTCCATCTTGGCGTAGGAAGTATGTTTAGAAAAAGAAGAATGAAGGGGAAAAAAATCCTTCCCATTGTGTTCCTCCTGAGGTTTATTTTAGGAGGGGAAAAAATCCCATTCAGCTTGCCCGATGTTTTGGGCGGGGGTGGAATTTGGGCTGCCCAGCCAAGGTGGGGGGGTCATTCTGGAACCCCTGTGCATTCTGTGTCAGGTCAATGCCTAATCTGGGTTTATGCTTTGCAGCAGCCAAGAGGAGCTTGGGGCAGCCTCTGCAGTGGAGGGCTTGCAATGCCCCCCCTTTCCCCCCTCCTCCTCTCCTCTCCTCCCCTTCCCCCAGCCCCCACCCCATCTTCGGATGCTTAAGGGGAAATACTTTGCGAGTTTCTCGTTCTCCCTGCTGCTGCTTCTCGAAACCAGCCACATCCCGCGGCAAGCAAAAGAAGAGGTGTGTTTTTCTAATCCCCCTTTTCCAGCCTCTTCCCCCACCACCACCCCACCGTCCCCCGAATCACCTTCCAAGCCAATGTGGGAAGAAAACTCAGGAAGACAGCTGTAATAATATTAGACCCTGGTGTTTTTCAACTTGGGCTGTTATTTGGCTCAGGTCTTCTATAACAGTGTTTCTCAACCTTGACAACTTGAAGATGTCTGGACTTCAACTCCCAGAATTCCCCAGCCAGCGAATGCTGGCTGGGGAATTCTGGGAGTTGAAGTCCGGACATCTTCAAGTTGCCAAGGTTGAGAAACACTGTTCTATAAGATGAGTTGCTTTGCAGGGTAATAAGGATGGTTTCCTTGGAAGAAATGTCCCTCTGGGTTCAGTTCCAAGTGGGGAGAAAGACACTGGAAACAAGGGAAGACTGCTTGGAAAGATGGTTTATTGGTGGACAGGATCATATGGTTTGAAAAAGCTTGCATTCCGATTGGTTGTCAGACCCCCATGGAGCCATGCAGGGGCAACTCTGTAGGCTGTCCTGAGTCCCAAGCTTGGTTGACTTTTGCTGGGTGATGATGTAATGAAAAGGGCTCTGGGCAATTCCTACTATGGTTCTAAGGAACAGGGTGGCTCAGTGGCTAAGACACTGAGCTTATCGATCAGAAAGGTCGGCAGTTCGGAGGTTCGAATCCCGCATTACGGAGTGAGCTCCTGTGACTTGTCCCAGCTTCTGCCAACCTAGCAGTTCAAAAGCAGTTCAAAAGCACATAAAAATGCAAGTAGAAAAATAGGAACCACCTTTGGTGGGGAGGTAAAAGTGTTCCGTGCGCCTTCGGCGTTCAGTCATGCCGGCCACATGACCACGGAGACGTCTTTGGATAGCGCTGGCTCTTCCATCAACCATTTGATTCCGATTCAGATTAACAGAGTTGGAAGGGACCTTTTAGGACATCTAGCCCACCCCCCCCACCCCACCCCGCCCAAGCAAATCAGAACAACAACAAATAGAAGGCTCGTCCATCCATCGTCTATAGCCCGCTTTGATATTTTAATTGCTACGCTTTGAAAGAAAGAAAAAAGCAACAGCAAATCAGAACAATAAAAAAAGAGAAATCTATCCATCATCCCTTGCCCGCTTCAATACTTTGATTGCTGTGCTTTTTCTACTGACTTGCCTCCCCAGTTCCTCTCCTAAGTCTTTGTCTCTAACTTCATCTGCTTCTTGACTAGTCAAACTACAGTAGTGGCCAAAATTGTGGAAATCTTTTGGGGAAAGTGTACGGTATTTTTGAAGATGGCTAATAGCACCACTTTATTTTGGAGTAGCACCATAATATTATATATCAATGGAAAGATAATTTAATCAAGAAGATAATGCAATAACTTTTATTAAAGATTTGCTATTAGAATAGCAGTTATAAAGAAGGAATGTGAAACATGTAGAAAAAAATGAGGTATACAAAAATGATCACCATAGAAAAAACGAGATATACAAAAGATAGATAGAAGATAGATAGATAGATAGATAGATAGATAGAAGATGATAGATAGGAGATGATAGATAGATAGATAGATAGATAGATAGATAGATAGATAGATAGATAGATAGATAGATATAGATAGATAGATAGAAGATGATAGATAGGAGATGATAGATAGATAGATAGATAGATAGATAGATAGATAGATAGATAGATAGAAGATAGATAGGAGATGATAGATAGATAGGAGATATAGATAGATAGATAGATAGATAGATAGATAGATAGATAGACAGACAGACAGACAGACAGACAGACAGATAGATCACCATGTCAGTTAATACTTAGTTGGGTCACCTTTAGCATGAATTACAGCCTTACAACATCTTCCCATGGAGTGAACCAAGTCTTTTAGTTCTGCAGCTGTTATAATGTGAACCCAAGATGGAATGACTGCTTCTATTAACTGGGGTTTTATCACTGGCTATATTGGGCTCTAACTTTTCATAGAATACAGATCATTGAAAAAACTTTGTTGCATTACATTCTTGATTAAATTATCTTTCCATTGATGTGATTTGATGGTTACTACTCCAAAAAAAAAAAAAAAGTGGTGTTATTAGCCATCAAACCTCAAAATACACTTTTCCCAAAAGGTTTTCACAATTTTGGCCACTACTGTAAGTACTTCTCCCACCTCTGCCCTGGGATGAGAGCATTTTCTAATCTCTGCTTTCCAAGGTCAGTAAATTATATCCCAACATCCCCAGCTGGGTGCTCTGATGGGCTGGGAACCTGGGATTATTTAAAAAAACAAGCAAACAAACATCCAATTCCTGCCCAGATTCTCAGGAAATGACAATCCCTTTTTTCTGAGGAAGAAGATTGTCTTAATCATAGCTTTTTAAAAAAAAAAAAAAAAAATTATCGTGGCCAAATTTTCTTGCCAGTGTGAATGATTCCAAACCTCGGGTCTTTTTGAGATCTGCTGATCTACAACGCCCATCGGTGGGTGGTTTGGGGTGTGGGGTGTGGGTGGGAGATTTAGTCCCAAACTGGTCTGGCCAGGAGGATGATCTCAGCCGTCCCCTTTTTTTTTTCAAAGCCCCCACCCCCCTCGGGGTGAAATATACAACAAAGACCCAAATTGCTGTATCCTTAGTCACCGTCTGGCTGGGAGTCAGCATTATGTCTTCCCAATGACATAATTTCTGAAGGTGGAACACCCTATTTTGGGGGGAGAGGGGTGGGTGGGTTATTTTTAATGAAAAAGAAAGAAAGAAAGAAAACCTTTGGGATAGGCAGTAACCCTCCCTCCGAATCTGGCTCATTTTACATTTTAGGGGAAGTGGTAAAACCACATTTTTTTTATTTTTTATTTTGGAGTCAGGAGAGATTCGTGTTGCAATGGCTGTAAATTTGCCAGTCTTATTTTCCATTCTGCAGTGGGTCACCCTGCACCCTCTTAAAACCAGAGCCCTCTGCACGCAACAGGTTTCTCTTTTATTTGTCTCTCGGGGGGCAGGGAGAGAGAGAGATGATGGGTAGGTAGGTAGGTAGGTAGGTAGTAGATAGATAGATAGATAGATAGATAGATAGATAGATAGATAGATAGATAGACAGACAGACAGACAGACAGACAGACAGACAGACAGACAGAGACAGACAGACAGACAGACAGACAGACAGACAGGAGATAGATAGAAATTAGATAGACAAATAGAAGATAGACAGGAGATAGATAGGTAGGTAGGTAGGTGGATAGATGGATAGATGGATAGATGGATAGATGGATAGATGGATAGATGGTAGATAGATAGAAAGATAGATAGATAGACAGACAGACAGACAGACAGGAGATAGATAGGAGATAGATAGATAGAAAAATAGATAGATAGATAGATAGATAGATAGATAGATAGATAGATAGATAGATAGATAGATAGAAGATAGATGGATAAATAGATAGATAGGAGATAGATGATAGATAGATAGATAGATAGATAGATAGATAGATAGATAGATAGATAGATAGATAGGAGATAGATAGAAGAGATAGATCAATAGAAGATAGACAGGAGAGATGATGATAGAAAGATAGATAGATAGATAGATAGATAGATAGATAGATAGATAGATAGATAGGAGATAGATAGAAGAGATAAATCAATAGAAGATAGACAGGAGAGATGATAGATAGATAGATAGATAGATAGATAGATGATAGATAGATAGATAGATAGATAGATAGATAGATAGATAGATAGATAGATAGATAGATAGATAATATGAGGACTTTCCCCATATATACATACATACGCACATACATACATACATACATACATACATACATACATACATATGCTGGTGGTGTTGTATCCGGGTCTTTTCCCGTGTAAGATTGAGATTGTCTTGGCAACGTTTCGGCGATGTCTCACTCGCCATCCGGAGGCTGGAGTTTTCGACTTAAAAAGAAAAGACTGCTTTTAAGTCGAAAACTCCAGCCTGAGGATGGCGAGTGAGACATCGCCGAAACGTTGCCAAGACAATCTCAATCTTACACGGGAAAAGACCCGGATACAACACCACCAGCATACCTTCACCCGTGAAAATCTACAAAAACACACACGCACACACACACACAATATATATATATATGGGGATATATTGGGGAAAATATATAAACTAGATGTAGTAGACCCCTATAGATAGCTTTGTGGAGTTACGTCCACAATTGAGCCCAGAATCTCTGTTGCTAAGCGAGACATTTGCTAAGTAGGTTCTGTCCCATTTTTACAACTTTTCTCGGCTTTGTTGTTAAGCGAATCCCTGTAGTTGATAAGTGAGTCCCTTGGTTGTTAAGTGAACCTGGCTTCCCCATTGACTCTGCTTATGAGAAGGTCCTAAAAAAACCGATCGCACCACCTGGGGACACAGCGAGTTTTGATTGTGTGATCACGGGGACGTTGCAAAGGTTGTGCCTGTAAAAAAAAGATCCTGTCATAAGATCCTTTTTCCAATGCTGTGGTAACTTTTAACCGTCACTAAAATAAACTCTCGTAAGTTGAGGACTTACCTATACTTCAGTCCTTCAGAAATTAAATGTTGCCATTTGGAAAGGCCTCACAGGTAGAGCTAGTTTTACTCCTGTTTCTAGCCACACCTGGCCCATCTCTTGTTTGCCGAGGTTTCACCCCCGCAGTGAATTTTTGCAGGTAAGTTGTCAAGTTCACTGCCTTCCCTCCCCCTCCTCGTTTATCCCGCTCTCTTTCACCCACCCTGTCTTGAAGCCGTTTTTCTGGCCCGACTGCTGTCTCAAAGAAAGTTGTTTACATCCTAAGGAGTAGAAATCAGAAACGAGACCAAGGCCTTAATTTTGGTCCAAAGCAGGTTTGCAAGACAAGGTAGAAGCTGTTGTTGACCACAACTGGATTACAAAACCTCCCAAAAAAATTGCTGGCTCATAGAAACCTCTTTCCCTCTTTGTTGTAATACTCTGTAGGGTGGAAAAGTGTCTTGGTGGGGGGGGTCTTCTAGTCCATACGATGAACGATTGTAGGAACTGGGCATGGCTAGTCTAGTGAAGAGAAGGACCAGGGCAGACACGATAGCAGTCTCCCAATATTTAGAATAGAATAAAATAACAGAGTTGGAAAGGGACCTTAGAGGTCTTCTAGTCCAACCCCCTGCCTAGGCAGGAAACTTTACACCACTTCAGACAAATGGTTATCCAACATCATCTTAAACACTTCCAGTGTTGGGGCATTCACAACTTCTGTAGGCAAGTTATTCCACTGGTTAATTGTTCTCACTGTCAGGAATTTTCTCCCTAATTCTAAGTTGCTTATCCCCTTGATTACAATACGATACGATATGATACGATACAATACGATGCAATACAATACAATACAATACAATACAATACAATACAATAGCAGATTTGGAAGGGACCTTGGAGGTCTTCTTGTCCAACCCCCTGCCTAGGCAGGAAACGCTACACCACTTCAGACAAATGGTTATCCAACATCTTAAAAACTTACAGTGTTGGAGCATTCAAAACTTCTAGAAGCAAGTTGTTCCACTGATTAATTGTTCTCACTATCATGAAATTTCTCCGTAGTTCTAGGTTGCTTCTCTCCTTGATTAGTTTCCACCCATTGCTTCTTGTCCTGTTTTCAGGGGCTTTGGAGAATAGTTTGACTCCCTCTTCTTTGGGGCAACCCCTGAGATATTGGAAGACTCCTATCCTGTCTCCCCTAGTCCTTCTTTTCATTAAACTAGACATATCCAGTTCCAGCAACTGTTCTTCATATGTTTTAGCCATCTTGGTTGCTCTTCTCTGCCCTCTTTCTAGAGTCTCCACATCTTTTTTACATTTGAGGGGCTGCCACAGAGAGGAGGGGGCCAAGCTATTTTCTAAAGCACCCAAAGGTCAGACAAGGAATAACGGATGAAAACTGATCAAGGAGAGATTCAACCTAGAAATAAGAAGAAATTTTTTCTGACAGTGAGAACAATCAACCCATGGAACAGAAGATGAGCTACAAATATTCTCCTTTATTAGTTCTTATACCATCCCAGGCAAATTGATGTCCAATCTTTTCTTGTAAGCCTTTAGTTTTGGATCATTGACAATTTCTGGTGGCAAGGTGTTTCATCAATTAATTGTTCTTACTATTAGAAAATTCCTCCCTGGTTGGGGGTCTTCCTCTGAAGACTTTCCTCCCATTTCTTCTTGTCCTGCCCTCAGATGTTTTGGAGAACAAATTGTGACCTTCTTTCCTATGATAAGCCTCCAAGCATTGGTCAACCTGAGCACCAGAGGTGGGTTCCTACCAGTTTGCACCTATTCGGTAGAACCGGTTTGTCAAATCTACCAAACCGGTTAGAAGAGGTTCCACCAGTGGACCCGGAAAGCAGGACACACCTACAGAAGAGGTTCCAAAAGTTTTTGAACCCCACCACTGGTCCTTGGATATGATTATTCTACACTATCATGCTCATATTTATAAAACTCAGTGCCTCTGTGAAAAGTAAGGATGACTACTGCGCTTGTGGTGCAATCAGAACATTGCGTGTGTTGAAGTTGTTTTAACGCAAACCAAAGATGCCTTTTAAAAAACAAGTTTACATCCTATTCTTCTGCATGCCAGTGCTGTGTGTGAGGTAATTTAAGGTGGTTCTGACAAGTGTCGTCAGCATCTTCATATCCGGTCACATGAGCGGCAAGCCACTCCCACCCAGTCACATGGGTGACAAGCCACTCCCACAAAGGAGGCCACACCCACAGAGTAGGTTCGAACAATTTTTGAAACCCACCACTGCTGAGCACTATGGGTATTTCATGATGCTTTCCTTGAACAATAATTGATCATAACACTAATAATATTGGAAGAACCTCAGTTTGACTGGCCATCTCAGGGCTTGTCCGTTAAATGCAAATGTCTGTAAAATCCAGATGTGCAGATAGTCTTCGACTTAACAACAGCTCACTTCAAACTTACATGCTTACTTACAGAATAAGGTTCTACATTTAGGCAAGAAAAATGAAATGCACAGGTACAGTATAGGTGGTACCTGGCTCAATAGTAGGAACTGTGAGAGGGATCTTGGAGTCCTAGTGGACAACCATTTAAATAGGAGCCAGCCCTGTGCAGCAGCTGCCAAAAAAGCCAACGCAGTTCTAGGCTGCATAAACAGAGGGATAGAATCAAGATCACGTGAAGGGTTAATACCAATGTATAATGCCTTGGTAAGGCCACACTTGGAATATGGAGTCCAGTTTTGGTTGCAACAATGTAGAAAAGATGTGGAGACTCTAGAAAGAGTGCAGAGAAGAGCAACAAAGATGATTAGGGGACTGGAGGCTAAAACATATGAAGAACGGTTGCAGGAACTGGGTATGTCTAGTCTAATGAAAAGAAGGACCAGGGGAGGCATGATAGCAGTGTTTCAATACCTCAGGGGTTGCCACAAAGAAGAGGGAATCAAACTATTCTTCAAAGCA
The DNA here is from genome assembly GCF_009769535.1 of Thamnophis elegans. Classification (NCBI taxonomy): domain Eukaryota; kingdom Metazoa; phylum Chordata; class Lepidosauria; order Squamata; family Natricidae; genus Thamnophis; species Thamnophis elegans. Next base: position 8,768,928 of record NC_045553.1, read on the forward strand.
CCTGAGGGTAAAACAAGAAGCAATGGGTGGAAACTAATCAAGGAGAGAAGCAACTTAGAACTGAGGAGAAATTTCCTGACAGTGAGAACCATCAATCAGTGAAACAATTTGCCTCCAGAAGTTGTGAATGCCCCAACACCGGAAGTCTTTAAGAAGATGTTGGATAGCCATTTGTCTGAAACGGTATAGGGTTTCCTGCCTAGGCAGGGGGTTGGACTAGAAGGCCTCCAAGGTCCCTTCCAACTCTGCTATTGTATTGTATTGTATTAACATGCGACCTTCTGACAAGCAAAGTCAACTGGGAACACAGATTCACTGAACAGCCGCACTATTAACTGAACAACTGCGACGATTCGCTTTACGGCGGTGGCAAGAAAGGCCATCAAACAGAACGAAACTCAGTTAACGAATGCCTCGCTTAACCCCCGAAAGGTTGGGCCTTTGACGGAGGCCGTAAGCCGAGGATGGCCCTCTATTTCTCTACCGTTTTCCTGGAAGCTCTGACTCTGGTGAGTTGTGTCTTTGAGGAATGTGAAAATCTGGCACAACCGATCTCTCCTGTCTTAGCCAAGATGATGTCTTGCTTGCGGCCTGGCTGATGTTAGTTTAAAACAAGGAGGAATCCATTACACACACACACACACACACACACACAAAAAGGGACAGGAAAGCTGAGGGAGACGTCAAGATTTAAAGCAGGCGATTTGTTACTCCAGGTTAAAGGGTTGAGTTTTCCAGAATTGGAGGCTGGCAGGGAAATAAAACCGTCCCGGGGAGCCGGAGGGCTTTCGCCCAAATGACAAAGCACTCTTGGATTCAGGGGAAGCTCTGGCATTTGAAACACCCGTCTCTGTCTCATGCTTAAGGCTCGAAGAAAGCAGGAAATGCCATCAGACATCTGGTAGTTTTCCTTCTCTGCAAGCGCCCCTCTCCCCCCCCCACCCCCGTCCACTTCCAACCTCTCTCCTTATCTCTGCTTTATTGCAAATGGTTTTAATATCACGAGGACCCTTCTTGCTTTGATAACAAGTTGGAAAAAACGAAACCAAACGCACAGCAAGCTGCCCCGGATTGTCTTTCCAACGAGATGTGAAGCCATCCTTACAGTTTGGGAAGCATCGTTTATAGCAGTGGTCACCAACTGGTGGCCTGCGGACCACTGGTGGCCCACCAGAAAATTTTGGTGGTCCGCAGAAAAATTATTTGCGTTTTTTACATTGCACTAAATCAGGGGTCCTCAAATTACGACCCCTGGGACGGATACGCGCAATGAATGCTTGTGTTGCTGCAGAGAGTCTCCCCCTTTGGGGTCTTTTTGTGTGGGTCGGAGGCAGTGGTGGGTTTCAAAAAAATTTCAAACCTACTCTGTGGGTGTGGCCTCCTTTGTGGGAGTGGCTTGCTGGCCATGTGACCTGGTGGGAGTGGCTTGCTGGCCATGTGTTCTCTCTCTCTCTCTCTCTCTCTCTCTCTCTCTCTCTCTCTCTTTGTCTCCCTGTCCCTTTTTTCTTATTTTCTTTCATTTCTCTCTCACTTTTTCTTTTTTTTTCTTTCTTCCTTTCTTTCTCTTTCTCTCTCTGTGTGAGTCTGTGTGTGTGTGTGTGTGTGTGTCTTTGCCTCTCCCTCCCTCCCTCCCTCCCTCCCTCCCTCCCTCTGTGTCTCTCTATGTCAGTGGTGGGTTTCAAAAATTTTTGGAACCTCTTCTGTAGGTGTGGCCTGCTTTCCGGGTCCACTGGTGGAACCTCTTCTAACCAGTTCGGTAGATTTGACGAACCAGTTCTACCGAATAGGTGTGAACTGGTAGGAACTCACCTCTGGTCGGAGTGAGGCAGACATTCCGACTTGGGGTCTGCTTCGGCCTCCTGGTGCAGGATTTTGGGCGAAGGCTGGAGGGAAGCGCCACTGGTGGCAAAGAGCCGGAGGGCCTCGTGCCAGTGGGACTGCATCATGGCCTGGAACTGGCTGACCATCTCAGCCCGCTGAGCCTCCAGGTGCCGGCACCTGGCCTTGCACTCCTGCAGGTCTTCCCTCTGCTTGGAAAGCCCATGCTGGTAGTCCTCAGTGAGGTGCTTCTGCTGAGCCTCCTTCTCCGCTAGATCCAATTTGAACTGAGCTGTTTTGCCAACTCTTTTCTCATGGTGGCTGCTTAGCTCCAGCAACTGCTTCCTGTTGGGGCCCTAAGGAGCCTGGGCCGGCAGGCAAGGAGTAACTGGGAGGGGAGGGGCAAGTTGAGGCTGGCGAGGCACCCCTCAATGTGAGTGACATTGAGTTGGCCACGCCCACCCCGCCAGTCATTAGGCAGATCATATTAGTGGTCCGCAGGATTTAAAATTATGAATTTAGTGATCCCTGAAGTCCGAAAGGTTGGCAGCCCCTGGTTTATAGAGGCGTTGCTCAACATGGGCCATTTTAAGATGTGTAAACTTCAGCTTCCAGAATTCACTCGGTCTGCATTAGCGCAATGTACGAATTTAAGGCAGAATTTTCCTAGATCTAAAGCTTGGTTTACATCTTACAATTGAGTCCAAAATTTATTAAGTGAAAATTTGTTAAGTGAGGCATTGGTTAAGTGAATTCAGCCCCATTTTACGACCTTTCTTGCCTCCATTGTTAAGTAAAACACCGCAGTCATTAAGTGAGTAACCTGGTTGTTAAGTGAATCTGGATTCCCCATTGACTTTGCTTGCCAGAAGGTCGCAAAAGGAGATCACATAATCTTGGGACACTGCAACAGTCATAAGTACATGCCAGTTGCCAAGCGTCTGAATTTTGACCACGTAACTACGGGGACTCTGGAAAGATCTTAACAATAAAAAATGTAAGTTGATGATGACCTGTAAATTATTTAAGTGTTGGAGAACTGCAGAAGACAGAAATCAACACAAGGGGGATCAGAAGAAAATTCTCGAAGAAGGAAGGACTCGACTTTTCCATCATTCAATCCTCCATCTCACAAGACAACCTAAAAGTTGATTCTGCACAATTATGACCCTCAAAATAGCAATAGCAATAGCAGTAGACTTATATACCGCTTCATAGGGCTTTCAGCCCTCTCTAAGCGGTTTACAGAGAGTCAGCATATTGCCCCCAACAATCTGGGTCCTCATTTTACCCACCTCGGAAGGATGGAAGGCTGAGTCAACCCTGAGCCGGTGAGATTTGAACCGCTGAACTGCTGATCTAGCAGTAGCCTGCAGTGCTGCATTTAACCACTGCGCCACCTTGGCTCTTATGTTTGCCCCAAGAGGCAGAAATGGGCTGTGTTACACAATCTGGGAATTTATAGAACCTTCATTTGGTTTAGAAGTTTGGCTAGGACAACGTCTCCCAACACCTCCCAAAAGGTAGATCAGTCAACAAACATTATGGAACTGTCCAAGGTCCTGTCCCCCCCCCTCTTTTCTGTCTTCTTCACAAGGATTAAGGTAAAGGTTCCCCTCACACATATGTGCTAGTCATTCCTGACTCTAGGGGGCGGTGCTCATCTCCATTTCAAAGCCAAAATGCCAGCTCTGTCCAAAAACCGTCTCCGTGGTCATATAGCTGGCATGATTCAACTCCGAAGGCGCATGGAACGCTGTTACCTTCCCACCAAAGGTGGTTCCTATTTTTATATTTGCATTTTTACATGCTTTCGAACTGCTAAATTGGCAGAAGTTGGTACAAGTAACGGGAGCTCACTCCGTGGTAGGGATTCAAACTGTCGAACTGCCGACAAGCTCAGCGTCTTAGCCACATGTGCCTTTCACAAGGATTAATGCATTGCAAACTTGAGAAGTCTAACTGTCTTTGAATCTCTGTATTTACAGCATGCAGAACGATAGATTTGGAAGGGACCTTGGAGGTCTTTTAATCTAACCCCCGGTTTGCTCAGGAGACCCTATACTATTTCTGACCAATGGCTTTCCAATCTCTTCTTAAAAACTTCCAGTGATGGAGCTCCTGGTGGCAAGCCGTTCCACTGATTAATTGTTCTCACTGTTAGGAAATTCCTCCTTAGTTCTAGGTTGCTTCTCTCCATGATAAGCTTCCATCCATTGCTTTTTATCCTGCCCTCAGGTGCTTTGGAGAATATGATGGCCTCCTCCTCTCTGGGACAATCACTAAAATATTGGAAGATTGCTGTCCTATCTCCCTCTCTGCTTCTCTTCATTAGACTGGACATACCCATGCAGCCATTCGTCATATGTTTTAGCCTCCAGACCCCTGATCCCCTACACCACTTCAGATGAATAGTTATCTGTTCTGACCCCCTCCTTCGTCCAGTAACGACTGCCGAGACAAGCTTAACTGGAATGTACTTTAATAGCAAGAAACCAAAACCTCGGTGGCTGAAAGCCAAGCATAACAAACAGATAAGGACCTTGGCAGCAACTCAGACAAACTCAGGCAGCAATAAACACAGATAAGGCTTGGCAGCAATCCAGCCTGCCAAGCTCACAGTAATGTCCTCCGACATTCAATCCTGTGTTGACTTCTGCAAAGAGGGGCGTGTGCACAAGTAGCTTTTTATAGTCTGGAGAGGAGCCTAATGACCACCAGCTGAGTGCAATCACCTCCTGTAATTGCATAATTGTTCCTGACGCCTATTAGCTCTTCGATGGCGTGCATCCAGGAACAACTCACTACTGGCTTCCGGCTTACTCTCCCTTGTCTCCTCCCCACTGGTCCAAGGCTCAGGTGCCTCCTGGTGGCCAACCAGCCTCTCTGCGCCCTGCTCGGAGTCAGAACCCTGTCCATGGTCCTCCACATCCTCCAGAGCTGACTCATAGGGCCCCTTGCTGTCGGAGTCTGGTGGCAGCTCCAACTGCTGGGCCACAACAGTTATCCAACATCTTCTTGGAGCATTCACAACTTCTGGAGGCAACTTCTGCCTCCTATTTAAGGGATTGTCCAACTAGGACTCCAAGATCCCTCTCACAGTTACTACTGTTGAGCCAGGTACCACCTATACTGTACCTGTGCATTTTGTTTTTCTTGCCTAAATGTAAACCCTCACTTTTTTCACCATTGAATTTCATTTTGTTAGATAGTTAAATGCTTTCTACATAGCCCTCATCTGATCTGCAACCGGACAGCATCCCACCATAATTCTAGAGCTCCAAACTCTTATTTCTTCTTACTGTTCCTCGTGTAATTATTGTTGTTATTTTTATACCACTCTGCAAAGAGCCTTTGCTCTTCCCCCCACCCTTAAGCATCCTAAATCACAAGGGATTGGCCACAGGTTCATTTCCCACAGCAACATAACCCTCATTTCCTGAAACAAGGATGGGTTACATCAAACTTCAGAGAAGATCTGGACAGCACAAACGACCGGCAAATGAGAAAGAAAAGATTATTTTAATTAGTAAAGTCCTTTTTTTAAAAAAAATAATGCTGTCCCATTTCTCCATCCATGTAAACGGAATTCAAAATCTACTTAGAAAAATGGAGGGAGGGAGGAGGAAAGAAAACAGAAAGAAAAAGGGAAAGAAAGAAAGAAATAGAAAAAGAAGGAAGGAAGGAAAGAAAGAAAGAAAGAAAAAGAGAAAGAAAGATGCAAAGGAAGGAAGAAAGGAAGGAGAAAAACAGGGAGGGAGGAAAGAAAAAAGAGAAAAAAAGAAAAAGGGAAAGAAAGAAAGAAAAGGAAGGAAAGAAAGAAAGAAAAAGAAAGATGCAAAGGAAGGAAGGAGAAAAACAGGGAGGGAGGAAAGAAAAAAGAATGAAAGAAAAGGGGAAAGAAAGAAAGAGAAAAAGAAGGAAGGAAAGAAAGAAAGAAAGATGGGAAGGGAGGAGAAAAACAGGGAGGGAGGAAAGAAAGAAGAAAGAAAAAGAAAAGAGAAAAAGAAGGAAGGAAGGAAAAAAAGATGGGAAGGAAGGAAAGAAGTGCTTCCAACTTTTTTCAGTTCTGCCATATACAGAAAAATTACATTTTGAACCTTTTGCTTTGCATTTCTACCTCATTTAAACCATTCCTGTAACAATGTCAATCTCATCATCAAAACCCCAAATTTCATTTTTCCTCCCATTTCAAACATAAAGTCCAGAAGAGGTTTCCAACTGGAAACAGGAACAACAACAAAAAACCCTAGATAAATTCTTCTCGTTGAGTCCATTTTGCCATCATCGGCAACTCCATTTCCCCCTTTTACACCCCCCCCTTTCCTCCACGGTGAGAACAGATCTCCTCTGTCCACCTTGCCAGTGTCAGTGGGGGCGGGGGAGGCCTTTAGGAGAATTGAGATCTTGAACGAGCCAACCCCCGGCTCCGTTTGCGTGCCAAGGGCCCAGCCCGTCGCGTGCTAAAGGATCTCCGCCAACCTCTCTTAAGCTCCTGTCTCAGGGCTTCTCAAAACCACCGTTCCCTGAATTGCGGTTTCAGGGGTTAGTGCAAACCCAGACATGGCATTTTCCCAGCCCAACCAAAAAAAATCGGTTCCCACAGCTGGCAACGCCGCTTGTAAAGGGTGTGGCGAGGGCTCAATTGCACCGGAGGGGCTGCAGAGGGTTTTTTTCCCACTCTTTGTCGGGGGGGGGGGGGGAGGCATGGCCTCTGTGGATCATTTGTGCGTGTGAGAGAGAGAAGGTGAGAGCTTGGCATGGGGGCTTCTCCCCAACCACCCACCCAAAATCCGCAGGCCCTATTCCCACTGCAGACACCTGTCTCTGCAGCCCGGCCCAGAAATATACCTTCATCTCGTGCCCCCTTGCCAAACCTTTCCCTCAAGAGGGTGGGGTGGGAATTCCAGAGAGTGTTGATGATGGGAGCCAAAGTTTCCCCACCTTCCTTTTAACCCTTAAGGTCTGCAACAGTGACGGGGCTGATGCATCTCGCTTGAGCAAGGGATTCAGGGTTAGGTGGGAAAGACCAACCTGCTTGCTTTGATTTCCAATCTTGGTTTGAAAGCAGAGCGCCAGCCTCTGAGATTACCCCGAGGGCTAAAACATATGAAGAATGGTTGCAGGAACTGGGTATGTCCACTCTAACGGAGAGAAGGACTAGGGGGAGACACGACAGCGTCTTCTAATATTTGAGGAGCTGTCAAAGAGACGATAGGACATGGTGGCTCAGTGGCTAAGACGCTGAGTTTGTCGGTCAGAAAAGTCGGTGGTTCGGCGGTTAGAATCCCTAGTGCCGCGTAACGGAGTGAGCTCCCGTTACTTGTCCCAGCTTCTGCCAACCTAGCAGTTCGAAAGCACGTAAAAAATGCAAGTAGAAAAATAGGAACCACCTTTGGTGGGAAGGGAACAATGTTCCGTGCTCCTTCAGCGTTGAGTCATGCCAGCCACTTGACCATGGAGACGTCTTCGGACAGCACTGACTCTTCGGCTTTGAAACGGAGATGAGCACCGCCCCCTAGAGTCAGGAACGACCAGCACGTATGTGAGAGGGGAACCTTTACAGTTACCTTTACAAAAGGGATGATAGGGTCAATCTATTCTCTTGAGGGCAGGGCAAGAAGTAATGGGTGGGAAGGTATCAAAGAGAGAATCAAGCTAGAACTAAGGAGAAATTCCCTAACTGTGAACTATTAATCAATTGCTTTCAGAGGTTGTGGGGCCTTGGAGGTCTTCTAGTTCAACCCCCTGCTTAGGCTGGAAGCCCTATACCATTTCAGACAAATGGTTGTCCAACCTCTTCTTAAAAACGCCCAGTGTTGGAGCATTCACAACCTCTGGAGGCAAGTTGTTCCACTGATTAATTGTTTTCACTGTCAGGAAATTTCTCTTTAGTTCTAAGTTGCTTCTCTCCTTGATTAGTTTCCACCCATTCCTTCTTGTCCTGCCCTCAGGTGCTTTGTAGAATAGCTTGACTCCCTCTTCTTTGGGGCAACCCCTGAGATATTGGAAGACTGCTATCATATCTCCCCTAGTCCTTCTTTTCATTAAACTAGACATTCCCAGTTCCTGCAACTGTTCCTCATATGTTTTAGCCTCCAGTCCCCTAATCATCTTTGTTGTTCTTCTCTGCACCCTTTCTAGAGTCTCCACATCTTTTGGACATCGTGGTGACCAAAACTGGATACAGTATTCCAAGTGTGGCCTTACCAAGGCCTTATAAAGTGGTATTAACACGTGGTCTTGATTTTATCCCTCTGTTAAGGGGCTTCAAAAAATAGAAAAGAGTTAGGAATTTGTTGGAAGTGGTATGAGGAGGGAGGAGAGAGAGAGAGGAGAAAGAGGAGGGAATGGAGGAGAGGAGAATAGAAGAGAGATTATGGAAGAGAGGAGGAGATGAGGGAAGGGAAAGGAGGAGGAGAGGAGAAAAAAGAGATTACGGAAGAGAGGAGGAGAGGAGAGAAGGGAGAGAGAGAGAGAAAAAGAGGGATAGATAGAAAGAAAGAAAGAAAGAAAGAAAGAAAGAAAGAAAGAAAGAAAGAAAGAGATATAAAGGACAAACTGGGGAAGTTTAAGTCATGAACTATAATAACCATCTTTACCCTGCAAGATTTAAGATCTAGTTATTGGGAATAAGTTTATTTATTTATTTATTTTGGCTTTTCACCCAACATCCCAAATGCCACTGGCCCTAGCTGGTTCGCGCATTCCATTTATTTCACTTTTCCGTAACCAATCCCAGGTGTGACATTGATCACAACATCTGGCTCCGTGCCTCCCTCCCTTCCTCCCTCCCCATTCACAAATGGCCTGGAAGCCGACAAGCTAAATCTCAAATATTTCACACTCCGCTTTGTGCCAGAAGAGCTTGGAAAAAAATATGTCTTGCATCTGTTCAGCAGAGAAGCAGCGCTCCGAGTCTGCCGCCTTCCGGACACGGACACCTCGCAGTAGATGGAGAACCTTCGGCGATGTGCCTCGAGGCCCTCACCTGGTCAGCCTTGCCTAGCAAAGCAGATAGTGAAGCGGCGGCTCACGGGCTAAGACGCTGAGCTTGTCGATCAGAAAGGTCGGCAGTTCGGCGGTTCGAATCCCTAGTGCCGCGTAACGGAGTGATCTCCCGTGACTTGTCCCAGCTTCTGCCAACCTAGCAGTTCGAAAGCACGTAAAAGTAGAAAAATAGGAACCACCTTTGGTGGGAAGGGAACAGCGTTCTGTGCGCCTTCGGCGTTGAGTCATGCTGGCCACATGACCACGGAGGCGTCTTTGGACAGCGCTGGCTCTTTGGCTTTGGAACAGAGATGAGCACCGCCCTCCAGAGTCAGGAACGACTCCTCAGTGAGGTGCTGTCATTAGGCAGATCATATTAGTGGCCCCTGAAGACTCCGGAGGGCGAAAAACAGCCCAACACGGAAACCAGAAGTCCGTTCCTTCAGGGCAGCCTCCGGAGGGTGAAAACTGGTAAAAAAATCCAGGCAGGAAATCAGCTGGCCAGCACGCACGCTGGAGGTAACAGGGCAATGCCTTGTGTGCCCTCAGAAATAGCTCCATGTATCACCATCACAGGTATTGGGTCTAGTCCAACCCCTGCCTGAGCATGGGGTTGGACTAGAAGACCTCCAAAGTCCCTTCCAACTCTGCCATTCTATTCTATATCTTTTTATTGTTATTATTTTTGCAAGAAATGGGAAAAGCCCATTTCTCAGATCCAGAGGACCAAATCAGGACCCTGCTGTAATGCCACAATGGAAGACGTTTTGGCACAGACGGGATGGTTTTTCTTTTTATGATGACTGTTGCTGTTGGTCCCAAATGTCTTGCAGATGTTGCTGGCTGCTGACTGCATCCCTGGCGACTTGGCAGCCGGCCACCGAGATGCTAAACTCTTCACCCGCCGTGGGGTGAAAGCAGCAACGGAGGGGGGACTGAGTCACCACGAGGGCAGCAGCAGAAAAAAAAGGGGGGCCAGCTCAATTCCCCAGCATGGGAAGTGTTTCAGATCAACTTAGCTGGCTCCTAAATCAACATTAAGGTAAAGGTTCCCCTCGCACATCTGTGCTAGTCGTTCCCGACTCTAGGGGGCGGTGCTCATCTCTGTTTCAAAGATGAAGAGCCAGCTAAGACTCAGCTAAGAACTCCTTAATGGGGTTGGCCCCTATGTCGATACTCACTGTTTAGATACTCATGTGGAGACTCTAGAAAGAGTGCAGAGAAGAGCAACAAAGAGGATTAGGGGACCAGAGGCTAAAACATATGAAGAACAGTTGCAGGAACTGGGTATGTCTAGTTTAATGAAAAGAAGGACCAGGGGAGACATGATAGAAGCTATTCTCCAAAGCACCTGAGGGTAGAACAAGAAGCAATGGGTGGAAACTAATCAAGGAGAGAAGCAATTTAGAACTAAAGGGAAATTTCCTGACAGAACAATTAATCAGTGGAAGAACTTGCCTCCAGAAGTTGTGAATGCTCCAACACTGGAAGTTTTTAAGAAGATGTTGGGTAGCCATTTGTCTGAAGTGGTGTAGGGTTTCCTGCCTAGGCAGGGGGTTGGACTAGAAGACCTCCAAGGTCCCTTCCAACTCTGCTATTCTATTCTATTCATACCTCACTGACTTTTTTCTGTACCGCTTGGAAGAGTTTTGAGCCTTTCATCCTAAACTTTTGAACGTCCTCTTGAGGCCTTCCACTCCGTGTGGTGCCTTTTGGAGGACCGGGTCAACGTTTGACCTGGAATCTGGTTCTCCTTTCCTCCTCTCTTATTCTACCTTTTGCCTCAAAGGGTTCAAATATCGTTCTTCTAGGCATCCGACAGCTTTACATACGACTCGAGGCACAGAGAGCCTGGGCACCGATCCAGAAATGTGAGCAGCAGAGGAACGGGAGAGCCGAGCCAGGAAATTTTACATCCATCCATTCAGGACTCGTGCCAAAGACGACAAGAAAATGCAGTTGCGCGCACAAGGCCAGCGACTACACACACACACACACAACCACTCTGCAAAAACTGGAGGCCTCCCACTTCCATTTTTGCAAGGATCTGCCTGGAACGGCAAAGAAAATTGTTATCGAAGTGGCAGGAAAATTATCGCCTCCTTCGGGCTGGATTGGGGGGGACACTTGAGTGAAAACAGATTGCGGGCGAATTTTCACTGCGGGCGCACCCGTTAGCTCCGAATTATTTATCACTATTATATCAAGGACAGTGTGAAATCGCAGCTGCCAGTTCTTTCGATAGGGTTGGCTTCAATTTGCATCGCGTTCTTCCCCGGAATGTAGGAGATATTGTCATATCTCAGCGGAATAGAGACCAACCAGGCAGTTCGTAAGTGGGTTTTGCTCCATCCTACGACCTGTCTTGCCAGGGTGGTTAAGTGGATCACTGCGGTTGCGAACAACACGGCCGTTAAGTGAATCTAGCTTCCCCCGTTGACTTTGCTGATCAGAAGTTTGCAAAAGAGGAGCGTTGGTCCCCAGGGCATTGCAACCGTCGTAAGTTGCAATGTGCAAATACTGCAATATGCTCTACATGGGGCTGCCCTTGAAGAGCATCCGGCGACTGCAGCTAGTCCAGAATGCAGCCGCGCGAGTGATTGTGGGCGCACCACAGTTCGCCCACATAACACTGATCCTCTGTGAGCTGCGCTGGCTACCTGTGGATCTCCGGGTGCACTTCAAGGTCCTACTTACCACTCATAAAGCGCTCCATGGTAGTGGATCTGGCTATTTGAGAGACCGCCTTCTGCCAATTACCTCCCTCCGTCCCATCAGATCGCATAGAGTTGGCCTCCTCCGAATTCCATCCGCCAGTCAGTGCCGACTGGCGACTACGCGAAGGAGAGCCTTCTCAGTTGTAGCTCCGACGCTATGGAACAATCTCCCCGTGGAGATCCGCACCCTCACCACCGTCCAGGCCTTCCGCACAGCCCTCAAGATCTGGCTATCCCGTCAGGCCTGGGGATAAGACTTTACTCTCGCCCCTCCCGAATGTTGAATGAATGTTGTGTTTTTACTGCTAATTATTTGTTACTCACAGTTTCTTTTGTGTTTTGTCCTGCACTCCCCTCCCCTATTATTGTAAGCCGCCCTGAGTCCCCTCAGGGAAAAGGGCGGCCTATAAATGTTTAAAAAAAAAAAAAAAAGTACATGACAGTTGCCAAGCATCTGAATTCTGATCATGTGACCAAGGGGATGTTGCAACAGTCGCAAGTGTGAAAAACGGTCATAAGTCACTTTTTTCGGCACCATTGTGTAAATTTGAATGATAACTACAGTGGTGGGTTCCGGGCAGTATGGCCCGATATGGACGTACCAATAGTAGCAGGAGCAGCGGCCACCGTTCCAGTATGGTGACTCCAGGGGTGGGTTCCTGCCAGTTCTAACCTCTTTTATAGAAGAGGTTCCACAAATCTACCGTGCCGTTTAGAACTGGTTCCAGCTCCTTCCCCCCCCCCCCCCGCCTGTCTGCACATCATCAAGATGAAGAGCGAGAGGAGGAATTCTGGGAGTTGAAGTCCACAAGTCTTAAAGCTGTCAAGTTTGAACACCCCTGGGGGTTTTTTCTCTAAAGGGTTAGGGGTGCAAGGGTCTTGTAACTTGACAGCTTTAAGACTTGCGTGCTTCAATGCCAGAGTTCCTGAGCCAACATGACTGGAGGAGGAATTCTGGGAGTTGAAGTCCACAAGTCTTAAAACTGTCAAATTTGAACACCCCTGGGTTTTTTTTTTTCTAAAAGGTTAGAGGTGCAAGGGTCTTGTAATTTGACAGCTTTAAGACTTGTATGCTTCAAATGCCAGAGTTCCTGAGCCAACATTTTGGTTGCTAAGCAAGAGCGTTGTTTAGTGAGTTTCACCACATTTTACAAGTTGGCCACTCCCACCCGGTCATATGACTGCCAAGCAACTCCCACTCGGTCACATGGCTGGCAAGCCACTCCCACTCGGTCACGTGGCTGGCAAGCCACTCCCACTCGGTCACATGACTGCCAAGCCACTCCCATCTGGTCACATGGCCAGCAAGCCACTCCCACAAAGCAGGACACACCTACAGAAGAGGTTCTAAAAAAAATTGAAACCCACCACTGGGTGAATCGTTTGACCCGCCCGCGTTCTATGGCCGTTTATAATGCGACTGGCCAATTGCGTAAGCACGCACAGCGTGCGGTGCCTGCACAACCACCGTCGAGCATCTGGGTGTCGCAGGGTAGTGGGGTGTGTATGCGTACTCAGCCCACATGCCCAACAGAGGACGCCCGGCGCAGTGCACAACGTACTGGTTGCGACGGGATCCGGAACCCACTACTGGATCACTAAATGTTCTGTTGTAACTCAAGAACTACTTGTAGGACTAGGGACTCCCGTGCAACCACGAGGAAATTCATTTAAAAACCAAAGTCACGTTGCTCTATCAATCTTCAAGCAAAGAAAAACCTCTTCGGGCTCTGAAATGCCTGTCCGGTTCCCCCCACAGCTGAAAAGAAAAGGAGGGGGGGAAAGGTTTTGTCTGTGAAAGTCACGGAAAGAGAGTGATTGTTGTCATTATTTATCACGCTTTCTGGCTCTGAAGTGACAGGATTAAGCGGAGGGCCTGACGCAATGTCTCCTCCGGTGAGTCAGGTTGTATCAGCAGGTGTGACAAGTCTTGGGGAAAACGGGAGGAAATAAATCTCCGGCAAGATTGGGATTTTTAAATATATACGTATACGTGTAAGATCAAAGATTGGGAGAGAAGACTCCAGCTGGTTTCATCTGACGCTGAAATTTCCTCAAAGTCTTTCGCCCCTCCGAGCGAGACATCTGTTAAGGCCTCTTCTCTCAAGATGGTTTTAGAATTTCTTTTTTTTCTAAGTTTCAAAAGCGGGGAAAGGACGAGTTTCTTTATTTCATACTAGCTGATAACCTGAGGCAGCCCGGGTAGTTATGTATTCATCCCAACCCTGTATTAAAGGGATTCCCCTTGTGGAGTACTGTGAAGCCGTATGGGAACTCCACTGCGCTGTACATTAGAAGCCATTTTCAGGCACAACAGGCTGTATCTTAACAGAACTTGAATCCAAAATGCACGCTATTGCTGTCAAAAGTACTGTGACTTGACACAGTATAATTCAGACCTTTTCATTTCATCGGCCCAGGCGTTCCAGAGTTATACTGTAACACACACACACACGGACACACACACATATACCAAGGGGTGTTAGAGGTGTCTTACCCCCACAATATTTGTTTCCAGAAAGTAAGTCATCTTTGTACCAAGTTTGGTTGAAATTGCTTGAGGAGTTCCAGAGTTATGCTGGAACATACACACAGAGAGAGCCATTTTTATGTATATAGATGTCTCCTGCTTGAGCAGGGGGTTGGACTAGAAGACCTCCAAGATCCCTTCCAACTCTGTTGTTCTGTCTTCTAAAGATACTGATTTAAATGATTTTTCCTAAAACCTAGTTGTTGAAAGGAACATTATCTTTTAAGAGTCACATGTCTGTCCCTTGGGACTTCAATCAGTAAATTCAACACAGGTTTTTTCCATTCCTTCTATCTGTTGACCTTGGCAATTCTCCCCCCCCCCCCCATCCCCCAGCATCAAAAAAACATCTGACAGAGCTGAGAACTGGGGAAGCCATTCCCCATACAGAAACAAGCAAAAAAAAAAAAAGAAAGAAATTTTGGCCGATATGTTTTATTCATAAAAAGCTTTTCTCTTGAAAGTGCACAGTAGTTTAAAAAAAAAAAAGGAACTCTGGATACGCACACAATATAAATACTATTTAATAAATTGCTAGAAACCTTAAGAATTAGCCCTGTGAGAGTTGCTGTATTCTATTTCCTTTGGAATTATATCAACATTTAAAATGATATTTTTAAGTACTAAAGAGCAGGTTTAAAAAGAAAAAGAAAAATTGGTACCAGAGATGTAGATTGAGACTTTTCCTTATAGTTTTTCAATTTATAATAACTGGTGGTAATATAATGGTAGGGTTCGCGATGGCTCAGTGGATAAGATGCTGAGCTTGTCGATCAGAAAGGTCGGCAGTCCAGCGGTTCGAATCCCTAGCGCCGCGTAACGGAGCGCGCTCCCGTGACTTGTCCCAGCTTCTGCCAACCTAGCAGTTCGAAAGCACGTAAAAAATGCAAGTAGAAAAATAGGAACCACCTTTGGTGGGAAGGGAACAGCATTCCGTGCGCCTTCGGCGTTGAGTCATGCCGGCCACATGACCACGGAGACGTCTTCGGACAGCGCTGGCTCTTCGGCTTTGAAACGGAGATGAGCACCGCCCCCTAGAGTGGGGAACGACTCCTCAGTGAGGTGCTGTCATTAGGCAGATCATATTAGCGGTCCGTGGGATTTAAAATTATGAATTTATTGGTTCCTGAGGTCCGAAAGGGTGGGAGAGAGAAAGAGGTCCTCTGTTAACGTCATCCAACAACAGATCCTTTGTTATTGTTATCTTAGAGGAAAAGTTGTAAAAAGAGAGGCTGCCCTAGATTTCTTAGGGGTTTCTGCCATCTAGTGGTAAGACATGAGCATTACTTAAGAAAGTAAATGGACCGCACAATCATTGCAACATCATCATAACAGGCCTTAAGATGCTGAGAATTTTAAGGCACCTTTAATTTGGCTGACTCACTTTGCTGACTCATTTTGGCTGTCCTTGACTCACATTCATTTGTTCAGGGACCATTTGAAGTTACACCGGCACTCACCCTTTTGTTTCTTAACTTTTATTCTTTTATGAATGTCTAACTCTGGAGAAGACTCCTGAGAGTCCCTTGGATTGCAAGGTCATCCAACCGGTCAGTCCTAGAGGAGATCTACCCTGACTGCTCTTTAGACGGCCAGATCCTGAAGAGGAAACTCAAAGACTTTGGCCACCTAATGAGAAGGAAGGAAGCCAAAGAATGGAGGCCTTTGAACTCTGGTGCTGGAGAAGACTCCTGCATTGAGTCCCTTGGACTGCAAGGCCATCCAAGCGGTCAGTCCTAGAGGAGATCAACCCTGACTTTAGAAGGCCAGACCCTGAAGAGGAAACTCAACTACTTTGGCCACCTAATAAGAAGGAAGGCTTCCCTGGAGAAGAGCCTCATGCTGGGAACGATGTTGCTCCATCAGTCATGCTATCTATCCATCTATCTATCTATCTATCTATCTATCTATCTATCTATCTATCTATCATCTATCGATCAATCAATTTATCTATCATCTATCGATCATCTGTCTGTCTGTCTGTCTATCAATCGATCTACCTACCTACCTACCTACCTATCTATCCCTATCTATCTACTTACTTAGTATCTACCCATTTATCTGTATCTATCATCTATCTATCTACCAACCTATTCCTCTCTATCTCCCTAGGACTGCAAGGCCATCCAACCGGTCAATCCTAGAGGAGATCCACCCTGACTGCTCTTTAAAGGGCCAGATCCTGAAGAGGAAACTCAAAGACTTTGGCCACCTAATGAGAAGGAAGGACTCCCTAGAGAAGAGCCTCATGCTGGGAACGATGGAGGGCAAAAGAAGAAGGTGGCGGCTGGATGGAGTCACCAAAGCAGTCGGCATGAGCTTCAATGGACTCCAGAGGATGGTAGAGGAAGGAAGGCCTGGAGGAACATTGTCCATGGGGTCACGATGGATCGGACACGACTTTGCAACTAACAATAACAACAAAATGCAAGGAAAAATTAAAATAGGAAATTGGGGAGGAAAAAAAATAGGGGGGGGGGAGGAAAAAAAATTACCGACTCTTTTTAGGATAACATTCCAGCCTCAATGTTTTAGGTTTTACACATTCGTATATAACTAGCCATTTCTAGAACAATAAATCTTTCTAATGGGCAAAAAGTCCAAGTTTCATTTTTTTTTCATCACAAGCACAAAATCCAGAGGAAATATCCAAATAAAAAACATAAATATATCCTCAATTTAACTATTTCTGCTTTACCTTCTTTACTGTGGAAATTATACACACGTTCACACACACAGCATATATGCACACATATATTTTACATACGCATACATACATACTATCATTTACTATAAAGATTACTTAATCATCTTTATAAACTATCACCTTTTAAAAAACTTCCCCTTTTCAGTAGCAGCTCCGACCCTTTGGAACGATCTCCCCGTGGAGATTCGTACCCTCACCACCGTCCAGACCTTCCGCACAGCCCTCAAGACCTGGCTATCCCGTCAGGCCTGGGGATAAGATCACAATCTGTCCCCACCCGAATGAAGATTGCATGTTGTGTACTATTTTACTCTTATGTATTGTTTTATGTTTATTGTTTATACCCCCCCTCCCTATTTTATGTAAGCCGCCCTGAGTCCCCGCGGGGAAAAGGGCGGCCTATAAATATTAATAAAATATCTAAAAAATATCTAAACATAAATACCTACATTAAAGCTCACTTTCAGACCAATAAAATTCCAAGTAACTCCAACTAACTCATTAAATTGAAATCACTCCAAGTTAAAAGGTAAAGGTTCTCCCTCACACATATGTGCTAGTCGTTCCTGACTCTAGGGGGCAGTGCTCATCTCCGTTTCAAAGCTGAAGAGTCAGCCCTGTCTGAAGACGTCTCCGTGGTCATGTGGCCGGCATGACTCAATGTAGAAGGTGCGTAGAACGCTGTTACCTTCCCACCAAAGATGATTCCTATTTTTCTAATTGTATTTTTTTACGTGCTTTTGAACTGCTAGGTTGGCAGAAGCTGGGACAAGTAGCAGGAGCTTACTCTGTTATGCGGTGCTAGGGATTCGAACTGCCGACCTTTCAATCAACAAGCTCAGTGTCTTAGCCACTGAGCCACCGTATCCCTCTAGGAAAGGATGTCTTTCTTGTAAACATCCTTCTTAAAAGCTCTAAAATTTTCTTTTAAGCTAAGTCCTCACTCTTATGACCGTCGCAGCACCCCATCATATGATCAAAATTAGGGTGCTCGGCGATCCACACATATTTACGATGGTTGCAGAATACCAGGGTCACATGATCATCATCAGCTGGCTTCCACCACATGAAGGCAATGGGGGGGAACCAGATTCATTTAACGACAGCATGAGTCACTTAATGACTGCAGGGATTTGCTTAACAACAGAGGCAAAAAATGTCCTATGCAGTTGGGTGTGACTCACCAACCGCCTTGATTAGCAACAGGAATTCTGTTCCCAATTGTGGCCGTTAAGTCAAATACTTCCTGTACACTTTCTACCTGTGTTATCAGACAAGCTAAAGGTAATCAATAAATCAGGGTTTGTGTCCCTTGTTATTGTTGTTAGTCGTGAAGTCGTGTCCAACCCACTGCGACCCCATGGACAACGTTCCTCCAGACCTTCCTGTCCTCTACCATTCTCTGGAGTCCATTGAAGCTCACGCCGACTGCTTCAGTGACTCCATCCATCCACCTCCTTCTCTGGCGTCCCCTTCTTCTTTTGCCCTCCATCGTTCCCAGCATGAGGCTCTTCTCCAGGGAGTCCTTCCTTCTCATTAGGTGGCCAAAGTCTTTGAGTTTCCTCTTCAGGATCTGACCTCCTAAAGAACAGCCAGGGTTGATCTCTAGGACTGACCGTTTGGATGGCCTTGCAGTCCAAGGGATTCGAAGGAGTCTTCTCCAGCACCAGAGTTCAAAGCCCTCCATTCTTTGGCTTCCTTCCTTCTCATTAGGTGGCCAAAGTACTTGAGTTTCCTCTTCAGGATCTGGCCTTCTAAAGAGCAGTCAGGGTTGATCTCCTCTAGGATTGACCAGTTGGATCGCCTTGCAGTCCAAGGGACTCGCAGGAGTCTTCTCCAGCACCAGAGTTCAAAGGCCTCCATTCTTTGGCGCTCAGCCTTCCTTATGGTCCAACCTTCACAGCCATCCATGGCAACTGAGAAAATCACAGCCTTGACTAGACACACTTTTGTTGGCAGAGTGATGTCTCTGCTTTTTAGGATGCAGTCTAGATTTGCCATAGCTTTCCTCCCTAGGAGCAAGCGTGTTTTAATTCCTTGGCTACAGTCCCCACCAGCAGTGATTTTGGAGCGCAGGAAAATAAAATCTGTCACTACCTCCATTAAAATCTGTCACTACCTCCAAAGGTAATCATTAAATCAGGGATCCAAAGCTGGCTTGCACTACCCCTCCCCAAACTACATCATCTGCCAATGGTACTGCTGCCACCAGTTTGTGCCCGTTTTGATTTTTAATGTCTAATTTATTTATTTCATTTATACCCTGCCACTCCGCTCTTAGGCAGCTAAGAAAGTGAAATTGTTTGTGCCCGAAAGAGCGTCTTGCATAATCAAAAACCCATCCGTTATTTTTGCTTCACTGGCTAATTTAAGCTCGTCTGCAAAATAGGTTACATGGATTATTAATGGCTTCAAAATCTTATACCGGCTGCTATGAAAAAGCTGATGTCATCCTCGCCTACAACTCGCCTATCAATACACAACCGTCGTATTTTTAAGCATCTTAAAAGCAGCCGTTAAGAAAATACACATCGAAATCCAAACAAATGAAGCTTTTTTCAACCAAAGAGAGGAACCTTAGGAATTTGCTGATCTGTTGATATCTCTGTTTACATCCTTTGTTTCTAGATCTTGTATCCAAAGCTATCGAGAACAATAAAAAACACCATATTGTAAGGCGGTTTATTATTTAAAAAACAGAGAGGCGGCGGGAAAGAACCGGTCCACAATGCAAAGGAGAATATGCTTCCTTGGGGAGGCCTTTAGTTTTCCAAGCCTGATCCAAAGCAGTTTTTTAAAATGTTTAAATTAATTGGAGATGTAACCAGATAGTAGTAGTATAGCCTTAATTGTCATGGTACATCAAGTATACAATGAAATTGGTTTGTTGATGATGAGGGCATCAAATCAAATCAAATCTCTTACAGCCAGAAGGCCAAGAGGAAACGGGCCAGTTTCAGAAGATTGCAAAACAAAATCCTCTTTCAAAATACGCAATGGAGGAATAATCGAATCAATAATTTCACTTTCGTCTTTATCTTCTTCCCCATCATTCCCTACGTTCTTCTTTTTTCATTGTCCTCTTCCTCTTTTTCTTCATCACTTTCTTCTTCCTCCTCTGCAGTTTGTACTTCTCACTTTCTTCTTCACCATGACTTTGTTCTTCTAGTTCACCTTCCTCTCCTCCATCTCTACAGTCCTTTCCCCATCCTCTTCTTCTCACTTGATCCTTCACCACCATCTTATTCATCTCCACATTCCTCCCATCCTTTTCTTCCTCTTCCTCATCTCTTTGTTCCTCTTCTTCAGTTTTCTGCTCCTCTTCTCCATCTTTAGTCTTCCTCCTCATTTCTCCAGCCTCATATTTGCTCTATCTCTGAGCTGGGGGAAAGGGTACCACCAGGAGATCCTCGGTGCTCTCTGAGCTGGGGGAAAGGGGACCACCAGGAGATCCTGGGTGCTCTATGAGCCAGGGAAAAGGGAACCACCAGGGGATCCTACAGGTTGAGGATCTTGGTCTCTCTGAGCTGGGGAAAAGGGAACCACCAGGAGACCCTCACCATCATCCTGTCCTTTTCATCATCTCCACATTCCACTTTTCTCCTCTTCTTCGCCATCACTTTATTCCTCTTCTTCTCCATTTTCAGTCTTCCTCCTTCTTTCTCTGTCCTCCTTTTCACATGGTCCTCCACCATCATCTTGTCTTCTTCTCCATCTCCACATTACTCCCAGCCTTCATCCCTTTCTTCCTTCTCTTTATTTTCTTCTTCTCCATCTTGACGTTTTCCCCTCCTCCTCTTTCGCCATCAAGACTTTGTTCCTCTTTTTCTCCATCCTCTTCTTCACACTCACCTCGTCTTCATTCTCTCCAGTTTTCTCATCCTTCATCCCATTCTTCCTGTTCATCTTCACCCTCACTTTGCTCCTCTTCACCTTCCTCCTCTTCTTCTGACTTCTCCTTTCTCCCGCCTCCTCTTCCCACTTGCTGCTCCACCGATCTTCTCTTCTTCTTCATCTCCATTCTCCATCCCATCTTTCTTCTTCACCATCAAGACTTTTGTTCCTCTTCTCCACCTTCCTCCTCTTTGGCTTCATCTTTTTTCCATCCTCTTCTTCTCACTTGCTCCTTCACCCTCACTTTGACTTCATCGTCTCCACAGTCTTCCCATCCTCCATCCCTTTCATCTTCACTCTCACTTTGTTCCTCTTTTCCACCTTCCCTCCTCCTCCTTCCTCCTCCTAAGAGGACTTTGTTCCTCTTCCCCATCTTCAGTCTTCCTCCATCCTCTTTTTCTTCCCACCTGCTCCTTCACCCGCATCTCAGTCTTCCCATTCTTCATTCCATTCTTGCCCTTTCATCTTTACACTCACTCCTCTTCTCCACCTTCCTCCTCTTTGACACTCCTTCCTCCTTTCCTCTCCTCTCTTCTTCCTCCTCCACCTTCCACCTTTCCTTCCTCTTCTTCTTCCTCTTCTCCCTCTTCCTCCACTCATTTTCTTCTTCCTCCTTCCTCGTCTTCTTCCTTCTCCTCCTCTCCTTTCTTCTTCCTCCTCCTCCTTTTGTTCTTCTTCCTCTTCTCCTTTCTTCTTCCTTCCTCCTTTTCCTCCACCTCTTGTTCTTCTTCCTCCTCCTCTCCTCCTTCTTTTTCTTCCTCCTTCCCCCCTCCTTTCTTCTTCTTCTTCCTCTTCCTCCACTTTCTTCTTTTTTTCTCCTCCTCCTCTCCTCCTTTCTTCTCCTCCCCTCCTTTCTTCTTCTCCTTCCTCTTCCTCCCCTTTCTTCTTCTTTTTCTTCTTCCTCCTCCCCTCCTTTCTTCTTCCTCTTCCTCCCTTTTCTTCTTTTTCTTTCACCTCCTCCTCCCCTCCTTTCTTCTTCTCTTTCCTCCCCTTTCTTCTCCTTCTTTTTCTCCCTCCTCCCTCCTCCTCTTTTCCCCAGCCGCCCGGCAAAAGCCCAGCCCCTCCTCGGGGCCAGCGCACCCTGTTCCTCGCGCCCGCCCGCCCGCCCGGCCTTTCCAGGAAGCGCCGCCGCCGCCGCCATGCATTGTGGGGCAGCGGCAGCAGATCCAAGATGGCGGCCAGCAGGAGGCTGATGAAGGTAACATCCAGGCTGAGGCCGCCGGGCCGGCGACGGGGCGAGAGGCGGGGCGGGCGCGCGCGGGGACGGGCGGGGGTCCCGGGGTGGGCAGCTGGCAGGAGGGCGCCGGGGCCTTTCGGGGCCCGCTCGCTTCGGAGACGGCGCCGCGCCGGCTGACGGGGCCGCGCTTCCGCCGGTGCCTGAAGCGGGCGGGCGGGCGGGCGGGGGGGGGAGGAGGAGGAGGAGGCCCGGGCGCGCGGACGCCCCTCGCGGGGCCGCGCCGATTGGGGGGGTGAATTGGGGTGGGGGGGCTCCCACTTCCTCCCCGGCGAGGGGGGGTCCCGCCGGGTGACTAAGCAAAGCGGGGCATCCCAGCTTGGAGACCCCCCTCCGCCGTCGAGGAGGAGGAGGAGATGGGGTTCAAATGGGGCGGGGGGAGAGAAAGGGAGGGAGGGGCGTCTCCCCACTCCTCCCCTCCTCCCCCGCCTCTTCGGATGGGCGGCGGCGCCTCCTGACGTTACGAAAGCGGCGTTGGGCCAAAGCCTCGGTGGGACCGAAGCGGAGGCCCAGCTGGATGCCTGCCTTCTCTTCCCCACCCTCCCGCATTCGCCAGCCCAAAGGTCCTTCCTTGGGACACCCCCACCCCCCAGCAAGGGAGAACCTCGTTTCTTGGGAAAGGGGAGGGGAGTGGGAAAGGGAACCACCAGGAGATCCTGGGTGCTCTCTGAGCCAGGGAAAAGGGAACCACCAGGAGATCCTCAGTGCTCTCTGAGCCGGGGAAAAGGGAACCACCAGGAGATCCTCAGTGCTCTCTGAGCTGGGGGAAAGGGGACCACCAGGAGATCCTGGGTGCTCTCTGAGCCAGGGAAAAGGGAACCACCAGGAGATCCTCAGTGCTCTCTGAGCTGGGGGAAAGGGAACCACCAGGAGATCCTGGGTGCTCTCTGAGCCAGGGAAAAGGGAACCACCAGGAGATCCTCAGTGCTCTCTGAGCTGGGGGAAAGGGGACCACCAGGAGATCCTGGGTGCTCTCTGAGCCGGGGAAAAGGGAACCACCAGGGGATCCTCTAGGTTGAGGACTTGGTTCTCTCTGAGCTGGGGAAAAGGGAACCACCAGGAGATCCTGGGTGCTCTCTGAGCCAGGGAAAAGGGAACCACCAGGAGATCCTATAGGTTGAGGACTCCTTGGTGTTCTCTGAGCTGGGGAAAAGGGAACCACCAGGAGATCCTCTAGGTTGAGGAGATCCTGGGTGCTCTCTGATCTGGGAAAAAGGGAACCACAAGGAGATCCTCTAAGTTGAGGACTTGGCTCTCTGTGAGCTGGGGAAAAGGAAACCAACCACCCTCGGTGCTCTCTGAGCTGGGTGGTTTTCTTCCTGTTGACATTTCGTGACCCAACTAGGTAACATCATCAAGCCTAGGAGAGAAGGGGGTTTTTGGGGAGGAGAGAAAGGAAGGAAAAGAAGTATGGGGTTCTTGGTGCTCTCTGAACTGGGTGGTTTTCTTCCTGACAACATGTGTCCCAGCTAGGTAACATCATCAGGGCTAGGAGGAAGGGGGAGGGGGAGTTGCAGAGAGAAGGAAGAGAAGAGGAAAAAGAGGATTTGGTGCTCTGAGTTTGGTTGTTCTCTTGCAGACGTTTCACTACCAAACTAGGTAACATTATTAGTATTAGCAAGGAGTGGGGTTAGAATATAAACTGAGAGCAAACCCTACTCTTTACTAGCGCTGTTGATGTTACCTGGTTGGGTAATGAAATGTCTGCAAGAAAACAATAAATCTCAGAGAGCACCAAGGTCTCCACAGTCATTGCCCCCCTCCTCCTCATTCCAACCCCACTCTCTTTTAGCACTGATTAGGCTGCCTAGTTGGGTAATGAAACGTCTACGAGAAAACAACCAAGCTTAAGGAGCACTTTCCCCCATCCTCAGCCCCTCAAAGCTTTTCTTAAATTTAAATAATCTGTTTTCTAGTATCAGATAGTTAATGGAATGACATTATAAGTAAATTGTCTGCTTCACACAGTATGCTAAATCACATACACACTCCTCTAAACTAAGGTTAATACTATGTACGATTGTGGGACTGTAGCCTTAACTGTCCTGCTGAATGCTATTGTGCAGACCTACGTTTGCAGGAGACATGGTTGGTTTGGTTTTCGTTTCTTTAACGTGCTCATCCTAAAGCTTTCAGTTCCCAGGAGTTCCTTTGTTCAACCGCAGGAAGACAATGTAAAAGGAGTGGATTTATTAACTTCCTGGATTATGTATAGTGCAACATCCCATAAGAACAAGTTTGCCAGAATGAAGGCAACAGAGCAGCCCATTTGGATCTTAAAAATGATAAGCTGGCAGGGAATAAACTACAAGTCGTATAGATGTAACGGTACACTTAGCTGAATGGGGTTTACACGTGTTAAAATCTATCCGCATTCGTGTCAAATAATCCAGTGTGGGTTATTTCCAGGTATCACAGTAAGAGCATAAACTCTGTCAATGTCAGAAGGTAGTAAGAAACACGCTTTGGCATCACATAGATGAGTTTGAGATGCATTTCCACTTTCTTTTCATAGCAGGCTATCTATACTTTATTTTCACTTTCAAACTTCAGCCTCTGTAGCAAGTGAGGTTTGGGAAATGGGAAGATAACTTTGCAACCAGACCCACTGCTGTGTTGCAGATTTTGTTCCATGGCTCTTAAAAATTATCTAGATTAGAAGTTTTGGAATGGGCCTTTTATGGGTATATTCCTTGCCGTTAATAGGAGTTTTTGTTTTTAATATTCAGGTAAAGCTTTTGCTAACATTCTGTCATAACAGCACAGATGTGAAGTTGTCTATCACACTTTGATTCAGCTTTTTGCTTTAGAAGGTTTAAATCTCTCATTCTTTTCCTTTTTATATAGTTTTATATACGATTACAGATTTGGGATAAACCTCTTAACATTTCAAAACTCCCTGAACAAGATTTAGTTAGAAGAATTCGAGAAATACTTGGACTTCAAGTAATGATGTCACTAATTGGATATAATTCTCAATAAATCCTGCTTGAAATTAAACATTTCTCCCACATTCATCCACCTACAGAGTAGTCCGGGTTTGGGTTTCTGAAACTTGGAGAAGGGAAAAAAATGATTTTACAAATAATAGTCCATATTATTAATTTTGTGGTGTACTCTGCTTTATTGTAATTGCTTGCTTAGGCACTCATATGTCAAAGTCACATCCTTGCAGTTAACAGCAAAAGTAGTAATTTCCTTAAAGAGTCTGGCCTTTTCTGTTTTTAACCCTCTGTTCACTTGCATGTTTATAACTAATACAGGTTGTCCTCAACTTACAACAGTTTAGTGACTGCTCAGAGTTACAACGGCCTGAAAAAAATGATTTATGACTGCTTTTTCATTCTTACATTGCACCATTTCCATGGTCATGTGATCAGGCTTCAGATGCTTGGCAACTGGCATGTACTTATAACTCCCTTAACAATCATGATAATTTAATAACTGCAGTCATTCGCTTAACAACTGTGGCAAAAAAGGTCATAAAAATGGGGCAAAGCTCATTTAACCACTGTCTCATTTAGCAACAGAAACTTTTTGGCCTCAATTGTCATAAGACGAGGACTACCTGTAATGTACAGTTCCTGAAATACCTAAACTGAAGCAGTGAGACGATATTTAAGAGTCCATGGCAATTCTGCGTGCAAAACATCGGCTGAATTTTAATACATTCCCAACCCAGATGCAAGGGTGATATACAATTAACACACTTTAGAGCACTACCAGGAAGGCGGTGGCTTGGTGGCTAAGACGCTGAGCTTGTCAATCAAAGGTCGGGAGTTCAGCAGTGAAAAATCCCTACTGCTGCGTAACGGAGGGAGCTCCCGTGACTTGTCCCAGCTTCTGCCAACCTAGCAGTTTGAAAGCACGTAAAAATGCAAGTAGAGAAATAGGAACCACCTTTGGTGGGAAGGGAACAGCGTTCCGTGCCCCTTCGGCATTGAGTCATGCCGGCCACATGACCACGGAGATGTTTTGGACAGCTCCGGCTCTTCGACTTTGAAATGGAGATGAGCACCGTCCCCTAGAGTCGGGAACGACTAGCACATATGTGCGAGGGGCATCTTTACCTTTACATTGGATATGTTTACTGCCTTACATATCAAGTGTAAGGATATGTTACATATCCTTGTGTTATTTATAAAAATAACAAAGGTAGGATACAGATGCGTAAATGAATCAAACATTG
This sequence comes from Thamnophis elegans, assembly GCF_009769535.1. Classification (NCBI taxonomy): domain Eukaryota; kingdom Metazoa; phylum Chordata; class Lepidosauria; order Squamata; family Natricidae; genus Thamnophis; species Thamnophis elegans. The sequence continues at coordinate 8,795,007 of NC_045553.1, forward strand.
CTTATAATCACAGAAATTATCTGAGGAAATTGCCCCCCCCCCCCCAATAACCTGTAGTCCTATAACATAGTATAGTGCACTCCATATTGATTAACTAGGTTTTGGATGTTAGTTGTAATACAGTTTGCAGGTTCGTTTAATACTGGGTTTGTGTTCCCTCGTTTATGCATATCTTTTTTTTTTCTCCTAACAAAAAAAGTGTTGTTTATCTAACTGAAAATGAATATTAGAATTCCGTGAGCTAAGCAAAGAATCTGAACCTTCTTTTGGTGCTATTGTCAATTTAATAATATCCGTGAATTGTGGAATAATATTTTTTTAAAAACCCCTCCCTTTCATCTTTGTGCCCTTACGTAGCACAGGATATTAAACAGCTGATTTGCTCTTTAGTTCTGTAATTCAAGCCTGCCTTATGTTAATATTAATTCCAGGCAGAGTTGACAAGACCATCAAAACCTGGGAAAGTTTCTGAATCTTTGGCTTACTTTATAGCAACCGCTTGTGTTCCTGAACTTGTGAAATATTTTTTTTTAACGTCACAAAGAGGAATGTGTGCTATAAAAGTTTGGGATCACCTCACCAAGCGAAGACACATTCAGAATGGTAATTCTGCAATTCATCCTCCCCCCACTCCCACGCTCATTTGCATACAGATGCCTAAATGGAGGTTTATTTATTTTATTACATTTACATCTCACGTTTCCTGTGAGGCATTCTCAGCAGCATTATTACTCATCGTCTTAGCCTCACGCTGAGAACATTTGTAAGTTCGCAGTTGGGCTGATAGGAAGCTACCAGCCAGAATTATTACCCAGTAGATCCAGAGTGAGGAGGTTATCGCCAATCCCCTGTTTAATTATGTGCTCAACTTGAAACATTTCTCTCTTTTTTTTGAAAGACCTACGTTCTGAAATAATTATTCTGATGGGTGATTTTGATCTCACTTTGTATATGTTGAGCAGAATTAATTTTAAAGTAGAAGTTATTAAACCTGGTTATTAAAGGCCAACTTCCTTTAGGCAGGAATTGTAGGATCTTCAGCCTTTCAGATGTGAGACTCCAGCATACCTAATATCGTGGTTAAGTCACCAAGAATCAGGGTGGATAAAAATCATTTTAAAAAAAATTAAATCAGATTTTTAAAATTTAAATCGGATTGTTTAATTTAAATTGGATTTTTTTTAAAATCAAATTCATTTTAATAAAAGGCTTTTGGAATAAAAATCTATCTAGTTTTCTATTTAATATACATTAATAATTTCATTCATTCAGCATAAAATGGAGCTTCGTTGTGTAGCATGAGGCTATATATTCGGCAATATTGGGGCTGAGGTGAGTCAACAGTAGGTCAGACGAGGAGCTGCTGCGGGAAAGAGATGACAGTTGCTATTTAAAAATTATGATTTAAATCAAGTTAATTTAAATCAAGCCTTTTTACTCGTGATTTAAACTGACTTGGTTTAAATCATATCCACCCTGTCAGGAATGAAGCAGGCTGAAGTCCACCAATAATCGACGTTATCAGAAATTTCCTGCCTAGGCAGGAAACCCTATGCAGTTTCAGACAAATGGCTATCCAACATCTTCTTAAAGACTTCCAGTGTTGGGGATTCACAACTTCTGGAGGCAAATTCTGTTCCACTGATTAATTGTTCTAACTGTCAGGAAATTTCTCCTCAGTTCTAAGTTGCTTCTCTCCTTGATTAGTTTCCACCCATTGCTTCTTGTCCTGCCCTCAGGTGCTTTGGAGAATAGCTTGACTCCCTCTTCTTTGTGGCAGCCCCTGAGATATTGGAAGACACCTATCATGTCTCCCCTAGTCCTTCTTTTCATTAAACTAGACATTCCCAGTTCCTGCAACCGTCCCTTATATGTTTTGGCCTCCAGTTGCTCTTCCCTGCACTCTTTCTAGAGTCTCCACATCTTTTTTTACATCATGGCAACCAAAACGGAATGCAGGATTCTAAATATGGCCTTACCAAGGCCTTATAAAATGGTATTAACTTTATTATAAATAATGACAGCATCCTTCTCAGAACCAAGGAGACTTTTAGACAGCACAGTGAATGTTTCCTGAAGATTGCACTTATTTCATTTTTCTAACAAGGACATTGGAGCTTGGAAATTGCTGTTGCCTGTTGATGAGATCATTCATTTGTGTTTTAACTGCCACTCCTTGAAATCCTCACAGCCTGCTTAAATTTTAGAAATTGATGAGAAAACCAAGAGACTACAGGTAGTTCAAACTTTTTGTCACTATATGAAACATTGGTAAGTGAGTTTGCCCCATTTTGCGTCCTTGTTGTGGTTTTTTTTGGCCGTCAGTTATTAAGCAAATTGCTGTAGTTGTCAAATTAATCACCCGGATGTTAAGCAAATCTGGCTTTTCCCCATTGACTTGCTTGTCGGAAGGTCGCAAAAAGGGGATGGCGGGACTCTGCAGCCGTCATAAATACGAGTCAGTTGCCAGGCATTTGAATGTTGATGCCATGACCAGGGGGATGCAGCAACAGTCGTAAGTATGAAAAACAGTCATAAGTCACTTTCGAGTGCCATTGCAACTTTGGACGGTCACTGAATGAACTGCCGTAAGTTGAGGACCACCCGTATTTTGAACTTTTCTTCGTTTTTTTTCCTTTATTTTTCTTATTTAACACAGTCAACAACATAAAACGTAACCGTATCAGTTTAAAAACAAAAACCACAAGCAATCTTCTTTTGCAATAAAGTAGTCAAAATCTATTTTCATTTCAAAAACCCCAGATAAATAAAAGGTTTCCCCTCACTGAAGGATAATATCAAGAAAACTCCGATGCCTCCCAGAGATTTTAAGTGATCAACATTAACTTTCTTTCTTTTATTCCCAGAACTTGACTTTTCGGTGGTGGATTAAAAGGTTCAGGCATTGGGAAAACTTGTAAGATATAACTAAGGCTACACACTACAGGTTAAATCCTCAACTTACGACTGAAACGGAGCCCAAAATTTCCATTGCTAAGCAAGACAGTTGTTAAGTGAGTTTTGCCCCATTCTATGACCTTCCTTGTCAGAGTTGCTAAGCGAATCACTGCAACTGTTAAGTTAGTAACATGGTCGTTAAGTTAGTAACACCCCGTTGACTTCCGCTTGTTAGGAGATCGCCAAAGCAGATCATCCTGCGACCGTCATAAATACGAACCAGTTAATAATCCATTCCTTACATAATGTCTTTGAAAATAGCCATGTGCCCTACTTTTATCTTACCACAAAAGAGCATGCCAACCCAGTTGCAAATCATGCCCCTCCAGTGTCAATAATCTTGTATTTCTCAGTAAAATCCATTCTTTCATCCAAGCTAGACCCGCTGCTTGGTAGTACAGTTCCCAGTTTGGTAATCCAAATCCACCTCGAATCCTTGCATCTTGTAACATTTTTATATTAATTCTTGCTTTTTGTCCCTGGCCATATATATTTCCCCACTATTTTGTTCATACTTGCAAAGAATTTTTTCTCTCTAGTTTTATCGGTATTGTTTGGAATAGGTAAAACAGTCTTGGTAATATATTCATCTTTACCTCTGCTATTCTTCCCATCAGTGATAATGGTAGGTTTTGCCATCTTTCCAAGTCTACTTCTACTTGTTTCCTCACCTAATAATAGTTATCCTCCTTTAGTGTTCCACCTCTTGATGTCAATTGAATACCCCAGTTGCGAATCACTGCAACTGTTAAGTTAGTAAGTGAAATCTGGCTTCCCCATTGACTCCGCTTGTCGGGAGGCCGCCAAGGCAGATCACTCTGCGACCGTCATAAATATGAACCAGCTGTCAAGGATCTGAATCAGGTGACCACGGGGAGGCTGCTGCGGGTGCAAAACGGTCCCAAGTCAACTTTTTTTTCAGTGCCGTTGTGACACTAAGTGAGCTGTTGCAAGTCGAGGATTCCTGCACTGTGGCCGCTCCTTCCCCCCAATCAGGTATTTTAATCTATAACTTAATCTTTAGATCCAGGAAACAGAGTAGAAATTGAAACAAAACCATTCCATGGGTTTTCATAGCCAGGTTGTGTAGCTCCATTTCAGATTGACAGAGGTGGAAGGGACCTTGTAGGTCATCTAGTCCAACCCCCTGCCCAGGAAGGAGACCCTACCCCCTTTTTCTGTCCAATCTCTTCTTGAAAGCCTCCAGGGATGAAGCTCCCACAACTTCTGAAGGCAACTTCTGTTCCATGGGTTGATGGTTCTTACTCGTTCTCAATGGAAGGATTTAAAGCAGGAGATAGTTACCAAGTCTTTTAGAATAGAATAGAATAACAGAGTTGGAAGGGACCTTGGAGGTCTGCTAGTCCAACCCCCTGCGTAGGCAGAAAACACTATACCATTTCAGACAAATGGCTATCCAACATCTTCTTAAAAGCTCCAGTGTTGGGGCATTCACAACTTCTGGAGGCAATTTCTGTTCTGATTAATTGTTCTGACTGTCAGGAAATTTCTCCTTAGTTCTAAGTTGCTTCTCTCCTTGATTAGTTTCCACCCATTGCTTCTTGTTCTGCCCTCAGGTGCCTTGGAAAATAGCTTGACTCCCTCTTCTTTGTGGCAGCCCCTGAGATATTGGAACACTGCTATCATGTCTCCCCTAGTTCTTCTTTTTGCTCAACCTTGTGTGGATGTTAACTCCCAGAATTCCCCAGCCAGGTTGGGACATCTGGGAGTTGAAGTCCATGCATCTTAAAGCTGGCAGGGTTGAGAAACATTGGTCTGGCGGTCCAATAAAAACTTATATATTTTAGAAGAAGCTCGAGACATCAGAACTTAATCATTCGAAACAAGATATAACTTTAGATATATGTCTTACTCTGGCCACTCCTGATATTTTCAGCCATGAGTGTAGCTGAGTAACCGATCTTCATTGATCAGGCATATTTGAATATTGGAATGGCATTTCAGCCTGAATTCAGAAGTGACCCCCAAGATGTGAACCAGGATCTTGAAGAAAAAGGTAACCTTGTTCAGTAGAAATTGAGTCCGTTTGCCTGCATCTGAGTACCTCCTTTTTGTTCTGTGCTAAAAAAAAAAAGATCCTAATTTAGAATTTAGCAGTTTGATGGAAAGAAAATACAAAACTGAAGATTGTTGGCATACCGGTGGCACTATTTAGTTTTGGCCTAGCATTGTTGTAACTTTAAAACTGTGGTTTATTGAATAAGCCTTGTTAGCTGAGTTCATGTTTGTTTGTCTCTCTCTTTGTCTGTCTGTCTGTCTGTCCTCTACGTATCTATTTATCATCTATCTATCTATATCTATATCTCTATCATCCATTATCTATCTCTATCATCTATTTATCTATCCATCTATCAATCCTTTATCTATGTGTATATATAAGTATAAGTATAATCTTTATTGTCATTGTACTTAAATACTACGAAATTGGTTTTAATGTCACTGGTGCAAAATTATAACAAACAAAAAAAGAAAGAAAAAGAAAAAAAACTAGATTGTGGTTGTATTTAAAATATCATCTATCATCTATTTATATCCCTATCATCTATCTATATCTATATCATCTATCTATATCATCTAGCTATCTAGCTATCATCTGTCTGTCTGTCTGTCTGTCTATCTATCTATCTATCTATCTCATCTATGTATCTAGCATCTATATCTCTAGCATCTATATAATCTAATCATCTATCATCTTTCTATATCCTCTATGTAACTATTGTCTCTGTCTGTCTCTGTCGATCGATCTATCATATCTCTATCATCTATATAATCTATCATCATCTATTTATCCATCCATCCATCCACTGTCTGTCTGTCTGTCTGTCTGTCTGTCTGTCTATCTATCTATCTATCTATCTATCTATCTATCTATCTATCTATCACATTTATTTTCTGCCTATCTTGTAACAAAACTACAAAGCTGTCACAAAGCTGCTCAGAGTCATTTCTTAACTGCGGGATGGGTGGCAAATAAATGTGATAATAATAAAATAACAATGTTTTATAAATAGTAGACAGGAACGGCTTCAGTCCTTAGAAATTGAACTGGAAAGGGCAAGGTAGCATTGAAACTGAAGCAGGAATCATAGTGGTTTCCTTATCAAGCCAGAGATGCACCCAGGGTTTGAAGTTGGCTAATGGTTGTTGGCTTTAGAATAGAGTAGAATTCTTTATTGGCCAAGTGTGATTGGACACACAAGGAATTTCTCTTTGGTGCAGATGCTCTCAGTGTACTAAGGAGAATAAAATACATTCATCAAGAATAAAAAGATACAACACTTAGTGATAGTCAAGGTTACTAATAAGCTATCAAATTGTACTAGGAAACAATAAAAACAATATAAATTGAAAGATACCAGCAACATGGTTATAGTCATAAGTGGGAAGAGACAGGTAAGGAAGAGAAGAATAATAGTAATACAGTCTTGGTAGATAGTTTGATAATGTTGTGGGGATTACCGTATTTTTTGGACAATAAGATGCACCAGTGTATAAGACACACCAAGAGTAAGTAAGAAAAAAAAGTGTCCTCCCCGGTCTCCAGGACTACTATGTAGCCTTCAGCAGGGCTGAGGGAAGGCAAAAACGGGGGCATTTCCCCCTTCCCTCAGCCCTGCTGAAGCCTGCAGAGTGCTTCTGGGTGCTGAAGGAAGGGGAAAATGCTTCCATTTTTGCGAAAAACAGCCCATTTTTCGCAAAAATGGGATGTGGGAGCAGGGCCTCAGGAAGCCAAAAATGGCTGTATTCAGTGTATAAGACGCACCAACATTTCCACGCTCTTTTGGGGGGTGTGCGTCTTATACTCCGAAAAAGACAGTAGTTGTTTAGCAAGTGATGGCATTCGGGGAAAAAAACTGTCCTTGTGTCTATTTGTTCTGGTGTGCAGTGCCCTATAGCATGTTTTGAGGGCAGAAGTTGAAACAATTTGTGTCCAGGATGCGAGGGGTCTGTAGATATTTTCACAGCCCGCTTTTTGACTCGTGCCGTAGATATAGAGCCAAGAGCCAAGGTGGCGCAGTGGTTAAATGCAGCACTGCAGGCTACTGCTAGATCAGCAGGTCAGCGGTTCAAATCTCACCGGCTCAGGGTTGACTCAGCCTTCCATCCTTCCGAGGTGGGTAAAATGAGGACCCAGATTGTTGGGGGCAATATGCTGACTCTCTGTAAACCGCTTAGAGAGGCCTGAAAGGCCTATGAAGCGGTATATAAGTCTACTGCTATTGCTATTGCTGCTATTGCTATATATTTAGAGCCCCAAAAGGATAGAATCTGGCATGATGCTGGTTTATTACACTAGTGGGAAGAGCCAAATGGGTGCTCACACCAACAGTAATCGAGTCTTGTGATGGATGACTATCCTGTGGCATTTTGTTTTCATTTCGGTTTCTAAAAGGATCAAGTTAAATTGGCCTGAGTTCGGATAAACTGCGCATATACTTGTACAGGAAGTGTAATGTACGGAACTCTGGATATTTATCAGCAGCAAAGGGTGACACATTGCTAAAACTTTCCTAGCCACAGAATTACGACATCGTCTTTAATACTGCCAGGGGTGATGCCAACTCCTTGGGAAATTCCTGATCGCTGAACTGGCAGGCTCAGGGAGTGACCGAGTTTTAAGATCTCTTGCCTTCCCCCCCCCCCCTTCTTAAATTCAGAGCATTCAAAACTCTAATTTGGCTTTGGATTTCTGCCTTCAAGACAAGGAAACAGCAAGCGGGTTTATTGTTGTTTGCCCGCACAACTAAATTGTCAAACATTTACTCGGCTGAACGCCTTCATAAAGCTGAATGCATCAGGCACACCCATGAAACCAAGGCAATATTTGTACACTGCTGGCCCAATCACTCGTGAGAAATTCCTGTTTTTGTTAGCAGTAAACTTACTCTAAGGTAAAGGTTCCCCTCACACATACGTGCTAGTCGTTCCCGATTCTAGGGGGCGGTGCTCATCTCCGTTTCAAAACCGAAGAGCCAGCGCTGTCCGAAGACGTCTCCGTGGTCATGTGGCCTGCATCTCTAAATGCCAAAAGGTCACGGAACGCTGTTACCTTCCCCCCCCCCCCCCGAAGGTAGTCCCTATTTTTCTCCCTGCATTTTTTACCTGCTTTTGAACTGCTAGATTGGCAGAAGCTGGGATAAGTCACAGGAGCTCACTCCATCACACGACGCTAGGGATTTGAACCGCTGAACTGCTGAACTTTCTGATTGGCAAGCTCAGCGTCTTAGCCACTGAGCCACTGCGTCCCTCATAAGCGTAGTATTCGGAGCTAATTATAACCAGCTACTCTATGGATTTTGTGGGTGACTCTTGCTCCAACCAGATCTTCATGGTTTCACCAGATCATGTCTATTCATGACGGTGATGTTCTTGACTCAAGCTTGAAGAAGCAGAATTGCACAATAAGACTTGGAAGGGTCCTTGTGGGTCATCTAGTCCAACCTCTTGCTCAAGCAGATTTCCTATACCATTTCAGACAAGTGACTGTCCAGTCTCTTCTTAAAAGCCTCCAGTGATGGAGCAACTTCTGGAGACAAGCCATTCCACTCATTCATTGTTCTCATGGTCAACGAATTTCTCCTTAGTTCTAGGTTGGATTTGATAAGCTCCCACCTTATCCTATCTTCAGGTGTTTTGGAGAACAGGTATATTCTCCCAAAAACAGCATAGACTGATTCAAGTATATTGGTTGAATTGATACATTATTGGCTGCTCTGGTTTTTTTTTTAACTTTACAATACAAACTTTATAATAAATTAACTCTCAGGTTTTACACAAAGTAAGTTTGTCTATATTCTAAATGGTCTTCCCTTGACCGGAAATCCTCTTGGAAGAGCTGGGTCAGAATGGTCAATTGGACAGTCTATCTTGGAAAGAGTCAGATAAAATAAGTGGAGATTCTCCTAAATTTGATATCATGCCTTTCCATTTATGCTTCTGTTACATTAAAATTTATTACTTTGGCAGCTCAATTATTGTCTATATCACACACTTATCATCTTACCTTTATCCTTGTGCATTCCCTTGGAGTGACTTTAATTACTTGCTGGAAGTGCACAAAGATTTATTATTATTTATTTACAAATAACTCAAGGCAGCGAACATGTCCAACACATTTTCCCCACCACCACAACAACCTTGTGAAGCGTGTTCAGCTGAGGGAGAGGGACTGGGAGAGAATGCCCAAATAGCATTTAACAATAGCCTTTAGACTTATATACCGCTTCACATTAGTTTTCAGCCCTCTCTGAATGGTTTACAGAGCCGGCCTATGCCCCTCAACAATCGGGGTCCTCGTTTTACCGACTTCGGAAAGATGGCAGGCTGAGTCAACCTTGAGCCGATCAGGATCGAACTCCCGGCAGTGGGCAGAGTTAAGCTTGCAGTACTGTATTGTAACCCCTCTGCACCATGGATGGATGGATGGACGGATGGAAGAAAGGAAGGAAGGAAAAGGATGGATGGATGGATGGATGGATGGATGAATGGATGGATGGATGGAAGGAAGGAAAAGGAACATCAATAGTCCTTAGACTTATATACGTTTGAAGTGATATATAAGTCTAAGTACTATTTTTATATCGCTTTACAGCCCTCTCTAAGGGGTTTACAGAGTCAGCCTCTTGACCCCCAACAATCTGGGTCCTCATTTTACCCACCTCGGAAGGATGGAAGGCTGAGTCAACCTTGAGCCAGTCAGGATCAAACTCCTGGCAGTGGGCAGAGTTAGTTTGCAATACTGTATTCTAACCACTGCACTGTGGATGGATGGATGGATGGATGGATGGAAGGAAGGAACAGCAATAGAAATAGTCCTTGACATATACCTTTGAAGTGGTATATAAGTCTTAAGTACTATTACTATACCGTTTTACAGCCTTCTCTAAGCGGTTTACAGAGTCAGTCTATTGCCTCCCCCCCCCCCCCCCCCCCCCAAACAATCTTCGTTTTACCGGCCTCGGAAGGATGGAAAGCAGCCTTGAGTCTGGTGAGATTCGAACTGCCAAATTGTAGGCAGATGTAATACAAACTCTCGTATTAGCAGCAGCTACTAATCGGTGGAAACCAACATTTTGCTGATCCATGTACGTGTCTGTTTTGGATGCGTGTCGTAGGTAAATTAGCTCTCTTCATAGCTGAACAATCAACAATGCTATCTTGTTTGTATGTTATTCTTGATATTTTCTTTTCAAGCTTTTGTTACCCCGTTGAGCCTTTGCTAACTATTATCAATATTGGGAGAGGAGTGGTGCTCCCAGTTTAAAAAAAACAAGTTCTTCTTTCCCGTGGCATGGGGCAATTTCTTTAGGCTGTAAGGTTGGCTACATGCTTGTTTGAAGAGAAGGGTTTTTTTTTCCCTAGATAAGGGTATAATTCTTATTTTGGTTAATTTCTTCTAATTATTTTCCTGTTTAAATTTTTTGTTTGGTTTGCAGTTATGGCTTCGTTTACTTGCTTACATTGGCTGCAATTGTAAGGAACTGTAGGGAATATTTCTGTGTGATGCTCCTTTCTAGGGGCAGTGCATGGAAAACACTTGATATAATCTGAATTAACAGAATAGCAGAGTTGGAAGGGACCTTGGAGGTCTTCTAGTCCAATCCCCTGCTCATACAGGAAAGCCTATACCATTTCAGGCAAATGGTTGTCCAACCTCTTCTTAAAAGCCTCCAGTGATGGAGCATTCACAACTTCTGGAGGCAAGTTGTTCCACTGATTAATTGTTCTGACTGTCAGGAAATTTCTCCTTAGTTCTAAGTTGCTTCTCTCCTTGGTTAGTTTCCATCCGTTGCTTCTTGTCCTGCCCTCAAGTGCTTTGGAGAATAGCTTGACTCCCTCTTCTTTGTGACAATCTGGCATGGAAGCGTTACACTACTGAACAGCTGGTTGTACAAGCAGTCCTCAACTTACAACAGTTCATTTAGTGACCATTTGAAGCTACAACGACACGGGGGCGGGGAAAGGATGGTTTTTCACATTATCACTGTTGCAACATCTCCATCATCAAAAGATCAAAATCCAGATGCTTGGCAAGTGATCCGTATTTATGACAGTCGCAGCGTCCCGGGTGATCCTCTTTTGCGACCCTCTGATAGGCAAAATTGCTTTTTTTCCTCCAGTGCCGTTGTAACTTTGAAGAGTCGCTAAGTGAACTGTTGAAAGTAACTATCTCTAGAAGGATCTGCCAAGCTGAATGCCTTGATTAAAATCTGTCATTGCCCCGAATGTAGTAACCGCACATTTTAAAAAATGGAAGTTTTTTTTAAAAAGTAAAATTTATTATAAGAATAAATCAGGGTTTGTTTTTTTAATTTTAAGAGAAAGAGCTATTTTAAAAGGGAAAACTTAATTGATGCAAGCGGGCAGAAGCCTACTCAGAAATTATAACCTCTCTGCACACACATTGCTTAATAGATAGAAAGGGGCCTGCCATCTATATTATATTACCGTGTTTTCCCCGAAAATAAGACAGGGTCTTATTTTGACACACACACCGAAATAAGCGCTTGCCTTTATTTTCGGGGAGGTCTTTTGGGGAGGTCTGTAAGATATAACTAAGGAGGTCTGTAAGATATAACACCACAGGTTAATCCTCGACTTATGACTGAAACTGAGCCCAAAATTTCCATTGCTAAGCAAGACAGTTGTTAAGTGAGTTTTATGGCTTTTCTTGCCACATTTGTTTAAGTGAATCGCAGCAAGTGGTTACGTTAGTATCATGGTTGTTAAGTGAATGGCTTCCCCATTGACTTCGCTTGTCAGTGGGGATCACACTGCGACCGTCATAAATCGAACCAGTTGTCAAGGATCTGAACTTATTATTGTTGAGGTGCAGGAGGTGGCGAGCGTGGTCCCCTCATGGCTGCTGCTGCTGTGTTGCAATATTTTCGGGGAGGGCTTATTTTAGCGCATGCATTCAAAAGCCCCGATTGGGCTTATTATCCGGGGAGGTCTTATTTTCTGGGGAACTGGTTATGTCATCTTTTTATTTTGAATTTCCAACCGCACTCAAGGCAAGCACTTTATCAGGGACACAAATACGGAGTTTTTATCATTGCCTTCCTGAAGGTGACTCTCTACATGGAGTCGTGACCGTTCAAAGTTACAGAGGCGCTGAAAAATGTAACTGATGGTCCTTGTTCACACTTAGGACCCATTCAGCATCCCCACGGTTAAGTGGTCAGAATTCGGGCGCTTGGCCACTGACTCGTATTTATGATGGTGGCAGTGTCCCGGGGGTCATGCGATCCCCTTTTGCGACCATCTGACAAAATAAATGGGGGTGGGGGAAGCCAGATTCACTTAACAACTGGGGCAAGAGAGGTCGTAAAACAGGGCAAAACTCGCTTCACCACTGTCCCATTCGGCAAGAGAAATTTTGGGCTGTGTTGAAGTCATAAGTCGAAGGCTACCTGTTATAACATAGTGCCAGATTGCTGGCTGTTATTAAGTCTGAATTCTCTGTGAAAAGTCAAACAGAGGAATTGTGCCTTTTCCAGATTGTTCCCTCCGTTCATCCTTATAGTAAACCTGTAGCAAGACAAGAGGAAGAGAAAGCGGGGGGAAGACCAACTGTGGGACAGTTTGACTTCCATTGAGAAGATACGAAAGTAAAAACAACACACACGTTTTCCTGAATATTACAACCGATTATATTGGCTGATGTAGTTAATATGCTTTCCCCCCCACCCCCTCTGCTTTGCTTGTAGGAGCTTGAAGAAATCCGCAAATGTGGAATGAAGAATTTCCGTAATATCCAGGTGGACGAAGCTAACTTATTGACTTGGCAAGGGCTTATTGTTCCCGTGAGTGTGAAAAAAACCAACAACCTCTTGTAATTGTTAAAATGCACCAGAGTTCTTGTGAACCCTTTAATTTTCCTTAAACACCTTGAAACATTTAGGTTGGTCCTTGCGGGACTGGTTGAGCGAATCTGTGGATTTTCCAGAGCGAAGAAGAATAAAAAAATATTTCTGTGCAGGTTTCCGAATAAGCCCGTGCACCGCTAAATCGTTGCGCAGTGGTTAAAACTTAAAAAGAGAAGTCTCCTGTTGTTGTGCAGCTATCAAGACACAACAGCAAAGAAAGGGGGAAAATGGATGTGCAGGAAAAACGAAAGTGAAGGAAAGCACGCCACAACTCTTTCACAGCTTCAAAATGGGCCAGATAAAATAGCAACCAAGGAGGCAGTGATGTGGGTTTACTGTATTTCTCGGAGTATAAGACGCTTCGAAGTATAAGACGCACCTATGTAGTTTTGGGGAGGAAAACAAGGGGGAAAAATCTGCCTCTGCCTCCCCGCAATTTGCCTCCTTGCAACAAACAGCAAACAGTACAGACAATATACACTGTTTGTAGTGTTACATTTCAGACTATATTTGTACAGATGCTGTTAAAATTGATGATAAAATTGAAGAGCCGAGGTGGCGCAGTGGTTAGGGTGCAGTACTGCAGGCCACTTCAGCTGACTGTTATCTGCAGTTCAGCGGTTCTAATCTCACCGGCTCAGGGTTGACTCAGCCTTCCATCCTTCCGAGGTGGGTGAAATGAGGACCCAGACTGTGGGGGCGATATGCTGACTCTGTAAACCGCTTAGAGAGGGCTGAAAGCCCTATGAAGCGGTATATAAGTCTAACTGCTATTGCTATTGATGTGGCTTTCTGGAAGTATACGTTATTCTCTGCTATTTCAAAGAAGATACAATAGCACTGGGCCTCTTCAGGTCAAGCATTCATTTTAAAAAGCTCCTTCATTTTGTTAAGTTGTCTAGAACAATAATAAAGCAGTTTTTAAAATATAAGTCTAATAATTTGAACATTCTATAGGCATTTATACTGTAGTTATTGACTTACCTTCTTGCAGCAAACAGAAGCACAAGGGAAAAAAATCTTCTTCTGCCTCCCAGCAATTTGCCTGGTGGAGCAAATAGCAAGTTTCACTTTCACTTTCTCCCAATCATCAGCTGTTTCAGGCTGCAGGGATTGCTATGGCCTATTGCAGCCTCCACAAGCCCCATTTTCCCTGTTTGCTGCAAGAAGGTAGATTGCTGGGAGGCAGAGGCCAAAGGGTGGGGGACGGTGAGTGGGCAGGGCTACATTCAGTGTAGAAGACGCATCCAAATTTTCACCCTCTTTTAGTGGGGGAAATGTGCGTCTTATACTCTGAAAAATACGTATTTCTAGCACCTTCAGAGAATCTCAGCATACAACGTAATATGGGAAACGTAGAATTTATTTGAAGAAATTTAGATTTCATTCCCTACCACAGAATCAATACCCGTCCCTCACAGGGCAGGAAATGCTCTCTTAAGACAGTCCTTGACTTAAGAACGGTTCATTTAGTGACTGTTGAAAGTTAACGGCATTGAGAAACGACTGATGACCGTTACAGCGCCTTCATAGTCACGTGATCAAACTTCGGGCACTTGGCAACTGGCAGGTACTTAATGACTGTTGCATGGTCGTGGGGTCGTGCTCACCGTTTGTAACCTTACCAGCTGGCCTCCAGCAAGCAAAAGCCAACGGGAGAAGCTGAATTCACTTATTGACTGCAGGATTCATTTAACCATTGCAGTGAATCGCTTAACAACCGGGGCAACAAAAGGGGGGGTTGTAAAATGGGGCACCACTCACTTAACAGAAATGTTGGGCTCAGTTGTGGTCGTACCATCAACTTGCCATTCTTGGTTTCAAAAGCCATTTCCTTTACGGCCCCGAGAACCACTTTTCCAAATGGTAAAATCTCCTCGAACAACAGGACTAGCTGCATGGCTGGACAGCTAAATTCCAGGCCTGAAGATCTGCCCCGCATAAATTTTAAACCCGTTCTTAATGATTGCAAGCTTTGTGTCTCTTTGGAGAGGCAACAACCCCTGGTTGTCATGGGGTTTCTCCTTTCCTTGCAGATCAAATTCCAGGGTTATTAAGACAAAAGAAAAATTCAAAGAAAGGGAGGGAGGTTTCAAGCAGTTGTCTAACAGGAAAAATAGAACCCTCAACTCTGGCTCCTGTCTCTCCCTAAGAAACTTGGCTTTTTCATTTGATAAAGGCTTTGATTTCCTTCTGATAAAAGGCAAGAATAGTTTTGTCAAAGCATAAATCAAGGCTGCGAGGCTGGAGGGACAACATAATACGTACACATAGCTGGCAGCAGAGTCAGACAGTGAGGAGGTTGGGGAGGAACATGGGCCAGTCCTGGGGGCTGAGGAAAGCTCAGATGAGGGCTCTGCATTGGAGGCAGAGAGGGAGCTAGACAGCAGTGAGGCAGAGAAACAGCTGGAGCCTGTTCCCAGTGTGTGCATGCGCAGAGCTGCCAGAAGACAAGAACAACGAAGAAAGCAGGGTCGACTTAAGAGTAAAGCCACACCTTGGAGGTGATTGGCCCCTCCAATAGGAAACAAAAGGGAAGCAAATGGGGAGGGGGCTTTTGCAGGAAACAATTCATTTCTTCAGTCTTTTCAAGAGTGGAAAGTTCTGTTTGTGACTATAAGAGACTGTGCCAAGTTTTGCCTTGCCCTGCGTTAGGAAACTAGTTATCTGGCAGCTCTCCCAGCGAGATAAGGTTTGTGTGGATAAACATTCCTCTGAAAGACTGTTTTCCAAACCTTGCTGACTGTGAATGAAAGGAATTCACAGTTGTGTAAATCAAAGAGGTTTTGCCAGGACCAAGAGTGGTGGGCTGCTAACCGATTTGCTACCGGTTCACTCATGCTTACACACGCAACACTTCTGGGTAGAAGCATCCGAGCGGGTGAGCGCAACCTCCTGCCTCCGCCACTCCCGGTTCGGCCAAACCAGACCGAACCAGGAGCAACCCCCACCTCTGGTGTGGTGCTCCCCTTGTTTTGAGCCAAAAGACAACCCGTCAGCAGCTGAAAAGTTAGAACTCAAAGGCACCTGAAGACATTTGAGATTGGGAGATGCTCTCCCTGGCCCCCTCGGTGTCATCTAAGGAACATTTTTAATGCACCAAACCGGGTCCCTCTTAACTCCTACATAAAGATAATCCTGGACTTAATCGCAGTTTGTGATTGTTCACAATTACAACAGCACTGAAAAAAAGTGACTTACCGTTTCCCTGAAAATAAGGCCTAACTGGAAAATAAAACCTGGCATGATTTTTGAGGATGCTCGTAATATAAGCCCTCCCCCCTGAAATAAGCCCCAGTTAAGATTGTCAGCCAGTATTGTATTTCCCCAAAAATAAGACCTGATGCGTCTTTTGAAGCAAAAATTAATATTAGACCCGGTTTTAATATAAGACCCGGTCTTATTTTCAGGGAAACATGGTACAATCTTTTCTCGCACTTAACAACGTAGTCAAAATTCAGATATTTGGCAGCTGGCTCATATTTATGACGGTTGCGGTGTCTTTTTTTGTGACCACCTGACAAGCAAAATCAAAGGGGAAGCCATATTCGCTTCTCAATCATATATCTAACTTAATAAGCTGCAGCGATTCGCTTAATAACCGTCTAAAAAATAATAATCAGGAAAGGCGACAAAAGTCACTTCACAAATGTCTCCCTTAGCAGGAGAAACGTTGGGCCCAATTGGGATTGTAAGTCAAGGACTAGCTGTATAAAAAGTTGCGTCCGTGAGTTGAATTATCTATTCTGAAGGATTGAATATTCCCTGCCTCTTTTATTTATCTCCATTCTCCCAGAATGAAGGAGTGTGTATTTTCCATTCACACACAAAATATATATTTGAATATAGGTGCTTTAAAAAAAAAAATTGTCAAGTTGTATCTTGCAATTCTGTTCCAGAATTGTGGGTGTCTTTTTATTTTTATTTTTAACAAGTCACTGCTTTAAGAATAACAGTCGTTCAACTGTTTTATCCAGATACTAGTTTTATAAGATAATCCTTCCTGCAGGCTTTTATCGGTAAATTCCTAACCATTCTGTCTTCTGTAAACAATTCTGTAGTTTGTATTGAATCTGTCTGTGTGT
Source organism: Thamnophis elegans (assembly GCF_009769535.1). Lineage (NCBI taxonomy): Eukaryota > Metazoa > Chordata > Lepidosauria > Squamata > Natricidae > Thamnophis > Thamnophis elegans. Next base: position 8,811,940 of record NC_045553.1, read on the forward strand.
GAACTTTTTCCTTTGTGGATAAAGTTAACAACGGGCAAACGTTTATTTTATTTAAAGTCCTTAAATAAACAACCTAAGAACAAAACAATATTTACAACAATAAAAACAAGAGAGACAGAATAAAAAAAACAAAGTGGAATTAAGAAACCCACCTTCCCATTTTTTTCAGGACATTGCATAAAACAAACAGAATCCTGCTAATAAAGATTGCGATATGTGAGGTTTTTTTTTTTTTAAAAAAAAATCAGGTATTTTTTTAAAAATAATGTGAGTCAGATTGCTAACAATGAAAAAAAAAGCAGGGAAGGGAGACTTAAGAAAATATTTTGAAAAGACTAGATTTAAATCTAAAAACAAACCACTAATAGTAAAACAAACCCACAAAAGATTTTCTGTTCCCTTCCATTCTCACCTTTGAACTACCTATTCTAATGCATTGCAAGAGTCCTTTTAAATATTAAAATATTAAAAATATTTTAAAGGGATCTTTACAGGTAATCCTTAACTTTACAACCATAATTGCACCCAAAATGTACATGGCTAAGCAAAACTTCTATTAAGTGAGTTTTGCCTATTAAAACCTTTCTTGTCACAGTTGTTAAGTGAATCACTGCAGGTGTTAAGATAGCAACACAGCCGCTAAGTGAATCTGGCTTTCCCATCGACTTTCCTTATCAGAAGGTCACAAAAGGGGATCACCTCTTTTAATGACCCCCATAATCCCTTGTGGGCTGAATCAGGGCAACTGAATGGAGCTGAATGTTTACTGGCCAGATGCCCTTCCTGTTGCCAATGCGGAGTTTTGTCTGGCAGATATATTCTCATTGTGCCCAGAGAGAGAAATACCTGCCTCTACCTAGGACTCGCAGCCTCCAGATTGTGAGGTGAGAGCTCCACCTGTAGGCCACCGCGCCACTCTGCAGCAGGGGATCACATGACTCCAGGATATTACTACTGTCATAAGTACATGCCAGTTGCCAAGCATCTGAAGTTTGATCACATGACCATAGGGACGCTGCAAGTGTGATAAACGGTCACAAATCACTTTTTTCCGTGCCATCGTAACTTAGAAGGGTCGCTGTAAACAAACAGTGTTAAGTCGAGGCTCATGAATCAACTAGGGCATTTTTTGGAAACCTGACAGTGTATCTGACCCCACTTTCCTGTTTACCAGCCAGCTTTTCTCTGAATTCACCCTCTGGTTGTCTTGGGCTGCTTTTCACCCTTTCTGTGTTGCTTCTCCCTAGGACAACCCTCCATACGACAAGGGGGCGTTCAGAATCGAAATCAACTTTCCTGCAGAGTATCCATTCAAACCTCCCAAGATTACATTTAAAACGAAAATCTATCACCCTAACATTGATGAAAAGGGGCAGGTTTGTCTGCCGGTAATTAGTGCTGAAAACTGGAAACCAGCCACCAAAACTGATCAAGGTAAGAGATTCTCCCGTCTCCATTTCGGGCCTCTTGATTTCTATACGAGTATCTTCATTTTGGAAAGAGCTTTTCTCCCAGGGTCCTGGATCTCAAGAGCACAAGCCACGCTGGGCTTTTAAAATCTTGCGATGGGATCCCTTTTGAGGGCGAAGGGCTTCTGATTTTTCTCGTCCTTCCCTCCCTGGCTTAGTTTTAAAAAATCTGAATTTTATCACAAAGGATAAAAAGAGGAGAGACTTCCAGGCAGCTACGTCTGAAAAACGATTTGTCCAATATTGGAGCCGTCTACGATCGGCCTTATTTGTCATATCTCTTGAATAAAACCCCAGCGAGGGGGCTGTAAGGTGTTTTAGTACGCTTTCAGCCAATTCTTAAATGGTTTATTGTAATAGTTCAGGGGTCGACAACCTTAAACACTCAAAAGAGCCACAAAGGTCCTATCCGGAAGTCCCCCTCCCCCCACTGAATTCTGGAGCCGACTGGTAGTCTGGTTCCGCCACCATAGAGTCTCCTCCTAGTGCGATATCCTTTCTTCTCTGCCGACTAGAAGTCCAGTTCCCCCACCATAGAGTTTCCTCCTAGTGCGGCATCCTTTTTCCTCTCCCTATCCTAATCGAAAGCCCTATCAATTGTGGAATTGTCGACAGGGAGCCGCAGCAGGGAGATGAAAGAGCCACATGCAGCTCCAGAGCCACGGGTTGCCGATCCCTGTAATAGTCCAAGATGAGCTTGATATTCCTCATCCAGCATTTTTTATTTACATGCGTGTGCTTGCATGTGGATTCAGAGCCGAGTTTCTCTCTTTGTTTCTGCGAGGAAAAGCTTTACACCAAGATTATTTTGCACGCACAGAGCAGAGTTCCTCCATTCATAAATCTTAATATATGCCGCCATTACGGTGGCCCATCTGGTGAATTAAATATACCAGTGAAGATGGTCCTGTATGAGCCGAGGTAGCCCAGTGGTTAGAGGGCAGTCCTGGTGGCTACTTCAGCTGACTGCTAGCTGCAGTTCAAACCTCACTGGCTCAAGGTTGACTCAGCCTTCCGTCCTTCCAAGGTGGGTAAAATGAGGACCCAGATTGTTGGGGGCAACAGGCTGACTCTGTAAACCGCTTAGAGAGTTTATAGTGCTGTAAAGTGCTGTAAAGCACTATGAAGTGGTATATAAGTAGTATTGCTATTGCTAATGTAATCTCTTCTATTCTGCTTTAGCACATTCCAATCGATTGTGGTTTATTTAGCCAACTGTGGCCAAAGCTGGGCTTGAAGGCCACATCAACCTTTAAGGACAAAGTTGAGGAGCCAAAACCTGAAAAAGCAATGACAGGGTGAACATTTTCATTTGCGTTTGCGTTCAGTTCAGATTTAAACACAATGGCCCACGCGACACCTTTTTGGTCGTTTGTTCGGAAACTTCCCCGGTTCTCTTCCATTAAAAAATAGAATTTTGGAAAACATTTGTGGAGGACTTGAGTGCCATTCCCAAGGATTTGAGTGCCATCTGCTCAGAACAGCCTGAACTGTGAGATGGGTGGCAAATGAATTTGATAATCTATTATGGGACACTGGCTCAGGGCTAAGACACTGAGCTTGTCGATCAGAAAGGTCGACAGTTTGGCGGTTCAAATCCCTAGTGCTGCATAATGGAGTGAGCTCCCGTTCCTTGTCCCAGCTTCTGCCAACCTAGCAGTTCGAAAGCACATAAAAAATGCAAGTAGAAAAATAGGGAAAACCTTTGGTGGGAAGGGAACAGCATTCCGTGGGCCTTTGGCGTTGAGTCATGCCGGCCACATGACCACGGAGACGTCTTTGGACAGCGCTGGCTCTTCAGCTTTGAAACGGAGATGAGCACTGCCCCCTACAGTCGGGAACGACTAGATCATATGTGCGAGAGGAACATTTACCTTTAATCAACCTATTACAAATCCATAAATCTCGGGATCTGCGAATCGATGGTTCTGCCTTTCTATCCGGGGCCACACTGATCTCTCTTTTTCTCCTTCCTTCCTTCTTTCTTTTCCCCTCTCTTTCTTTCTTCTTTCCTTCCTCCCTCCCCTCTTTTTTTTTCCTTCCCCCTTTTCTCTCGACAGTAATCCAGTCCCTCATAGCACTGGTGAATGACCCTCAGCCAGAGCACCCCCTTCGAGCCGACTTAGCCGAAGAATACTCTAAGGACCGTAAAAAATTCTGTAAGAATGCTGAAGAGTTTACAAAGAAATATGGTGAAAAACGACCAGTGGACTAAAAAAACAAAACAACAACAAAACAAAACACAACAAAACAACAACAAAAAATACACCTGACCGAGTTGATGTCAGCAATGTGTGATAGAAGAGCTGAAGAAGTGCATTTCAGACACACCCACAAAAAGCAGGACTCTATGGAAATTGACAAGTGTCACCTCTCGGTGTTAACTTGTGGCTGTTAAACTAATAACTTTCTACCGTTTCTTAATCAAAAGTGGTCTAGGTAATCTGTAAAGAAAGGATTAAAAATTTAAGATGTTCTAGTTCTGCTTTCTTTGTTTAAAATCACTGCTTTAATGTACTTTAAAAGAATGCTGTTTCTTTTCTTTCTTTTCTTTCTTTTTTGTTTTCTCTCCCCATCACAATTTTATCAGAAAAAAAGAAAAAAAAAGTCTTAGGCTTATTAACTTTGCCCTTAAAATTCAGAAGGTCGTGGCTGTTATTTCTTATTTTCCTTTTGCAAATTCCCTTTTTGTTTTCCTCTTCCCATTTCTTGGTTGCCCCTTATCCTTCCCTCCTCCCTCCCTCCCTCCCCCACACCCCCAAGACGGAAGAAAACAAAACCACGCATACATAATTTCTAAGAAAACAGAAAGACATTTAGGGGAAAAAATTGAGCTGTTTGTTTTCCCTGTCTTAAAACGTTGCACTGTTTCTTGCATGTGGGTCCAAGGTGTTGTTTTTTTTTCCTTTTCTTTCTTCAACTTAAATTTGTCACATAACGTAACTGCCATATGTACACCAAAAAAAAACCCCACCACCAGAATCAACCCCAGATCTGTTGTTAAATCTGGCTGATGTGGTTACAATAATGTTTATTAAATGGGGGAAATCCAAGCATTGTGTGCATGGATGAATTGTTCCACGTGACTTACATTCTGTTTAGGGGGAGGAAATTTTGGTACAAAATATTCTTTAAGCAAAGGAATAGCGGAGTGTAATTTTCTTTCCTCTCCCCTTCCCCCCCCTTTTTTGAATTTTACTCCTCACTTTTATTCTTTAGTATCTATGCAGGCTACCTAGAATAAAGAAGGCCTTGAGTCCATTTGCAAGAATTTCAAATATGGGACCAAGAGGTACCAAAACAGAATTAATCTACCAACCAACCAACCAAATAAATCCAGCTCCTTCTCCTATATACTTCCTAGCTGAGAGACTTAACTGGGGAGAAATCCTTCTTGACAACTTAAGTTCTGACAAAACAAAAACATAGTCACAAAAAAATCCTTTCAATTTACCTCTTTTTCCTTGCGCAAAAGACCAAAGCGTAATTTTCTCCAAATAATGGATTGGTTTGATCGATTGTCATCCAAAACGTAAGCAATTTCCATTAAGCAATAACCCGCGCCCATCGTAAAATTGAGCAGTTGCCTTTTCTCCCGTTAAAAATAATAATAATAACCCCCGCACATGAAAATGTGGCATTCTAAGATTAATATTGATTTGGCGATGTTGATTCAACCCCCCCCCCCCCAGCTATCCCTGCTCCCAAGTTAAGGGGGAGTTTTAACGTTCTTTCCCACGGAAAACCCAATCACCCTGTTTAATGTCGTGTCACGTTTTAGGATGGGCAAAACACAACTTTTATGTGACACAGTGACTCTCTTTCCCCCTGGCTGCTCAGTTTTTTTTTTTAAATGCCTGGCTTTTAAGTGAGCATTTCAAACCATTTCTCTGAAACCGCAGTAAAGAACCAAACCCAAGTGCGTAATCATCATTTCTCTTTTGCATGTCTTCGCTTTTCATAGATCTCTCGGCATTCCGGTGGGTTTTTTAAAAAAAAAATTCAGGAATCTGGAATATTTTGTTTTGGTCTTTGCCATCTTTAGGGAACGAATGTATGGTTGGAGAGCCGTAGAAATAGCATTTCAAGTTTTAATTACTATTATTTTGCGTCCACCTTTCCATCTCTCCCCGCCCCCCCTTACACTCCAGCTTTTGATTTTAAACTGTACAAGATTGACAGCCAAGTACCTCTGTTTGAAAAGTAGAAAGAAAGAAAGAAAAGGCAGTTTTCTCCTCTTCTTTTCTTTTTTCCTTATCATTTGGGGTATGAAACATCTCTGTTTTAAGTGTTCTTAGACACATTCTTTGGTAGGCGATTAAAGTTGAAAAAAAACAAAAACCTTAATGGACACTTGCATTTCCTTAATTGTGTGTTTAGCCTTGGTGACCAGCACTTGTCTATTACCAAAATCTCCACAACTTTTGTGTCTTCATTTGCAGAAAGTTGGAACTGACTTTGTTTCATTCACGCTCACTCCAATTCAAAATAAACAAACAAAAAAATGCCAAATTTTACCTGTCCAGCTGAAGTGTGTGTAAAATCCTGCCTTGCATGACATCGAAAAAGAACATTTGTCGTTTTATTTATTAATTTATTTTAGTAGTTGTTCCATATGCAGCTTTGTACCTTTTTAAAAAAACTTCGATATTGGGGGAAGGTGGTAGTCGATGTCTCTTTTTTTAAATTGCAAACATCTCAAGTCGAATTGCAAACATGTCCACAGGTGATTACGGTTCCACCACAAAACCGCGCTCGACTAAACCACGTCCGACTAAACCGCATAGCTGACGTCATCAACAGGGCGACAACAGCGCGGAGACAGAAGCACGCTGTAAACCCTAAACCTAAAATTAACCCCTAAACCTAAACCTAACCCCCTAAACCTAATCCTAAACCTAACCCTAAACCTAACCCTATACCTAATCCTAACCCTAAACCTAATCCTAACCCTTAACCTAACCCTAACCCTTACCTTAAGTTGAATCGGCTTGCTTTCAAAGCGCTATTTAAAGCGCCCTTCTTTCTCCGCGCTGGCTGTTGTCGCCCTGTTGATGACATCAGCGACGTGGTTTAATCAGGTGCGGCTTAGTCGAGCGCGGTTTTGACGGGTCATGGGTGATTACGGACCAGAGAATGCAAAAAACAAAAACATATTGAATAATTGAAGGGACTGTCATTCAGAATTCCCCTACTTATCTTGGTTAATTTGATTAAACAGATTAACAGAGTTGGAAGGGACCTTGTAGGTCATCTAGTCCAACCCCCCGCCCAAGCAGGAGACCCTACACCATTTCTGACAGATGGCAGTCCAGAGTCTTCTTGAAAGCTTCCAATGGTGAAGCTCCCACAATTTGAACCACAACAATCTACTAACTTTTCCCATGGGTCAGATTCTTGCATTCAACCTATAAGTGTCAGCTGCATTTGTGCACATAACACAACACCTGTCCCTCAATCTTTAGCTATAACTACTACTGAACTATAAACTCATCTTCACTTGAGTGTCCTTATTATCTTCCCCTTTTCTGGTTACCAGAATGTAATTTCCTGGGCTGTATCTACAGCTAAAATAGCCATGCTTCTGTCGAACAACATCTTAAAATATTGCAGCCCTCCCTCTCCCACTTTTCTTTCTGTGAGATTCCCTTTCCCCTCCCTTTTTGTTTTCCCATGGGAAGATCTACCCACCCTCAAATGGGGGCTGCAAAATTCAAAATATGTAGGATTTCCAATGAGGTGCAAAATGGCACGAGGCTCCTACAAAACCAGGGAAGTTGTGAATAATTTTGAAGAAGAGATTGATAGCGGAGCGCCTGTTTCGATGTACCCGAGAAGGGATTTTTAGAACATAGAATTCTAGGGCTGGAAGGGACCTCAGGAGGTCTTCCAGTCCAACCCCTTCGTTCAAGGCAGGAGACCTCATATATCCAGGCCGAAGGTGATCCAGACTTTTTGAAAACCTATTTTCATTTCTGCAAGAAATACGAGGGGTTGGGGTTCACCCCTTTGCACAAACCAATTTTGTTTGTATGTAGGAATAAATTAGCTTTGTTAGATTAGATTTTGAAGCCATATAATGGCTTAAAAGGTTTGCGTCCATGCCAAATGTCCCAATTTTGACCTGGGGATGCCGTTGTTAAGTGTAATGACCAGCTGTAAGTCACTTTTTTCAGTTTGCTTTTAATTTTGTTTGCTAAATGAATGGTAAGTTGAGAACTCTGCAGTATTTTTGAAATGACTGATGAATGGATTAAGTATAAATAACATGATTGCACTTCTGTGTGCCAAGTTGAATCCTTTCTTTTTTTTTCTTTCCTTTTTTCCTTCCTTCCTTCCTCCCTTCCCTTCCCTTTCCTTTTCACCTCCCAATCAAATCAACTTTCTTGTCATCTATCCTGGCCAATGTTTGCTTGGTTTTTTATCAAAGTATTATGTTTTCCTGAAAATAAGACCGCCCCAATTGGGCTTTTGAGTGCATGCGCTAAACTAAGCCTTCCCCTGAAAATAAGCCCTTCCCTAAAATATTTAACCACACGCGTAGCCTGTCTCTGCCATTTCCTGGGGGAAAGTGAGGGGAGGAACGTCACATGTCCACGCGGAATGGCCTCGCGGAGGCCACTCCCACAAACCCTAGCTACTACGCCTCTTCTCTTAGTGGCGGCCGTAAAAAGAGCAGCTGGCCAAGAGACGCTAGGGCTGGCAAGATTGTGCCAGAGACAGAACTCCCGGCCCTCTCCGGATCAGCTGATCTGCGAACCGAGGTTAAGGGGCATCCTGCACCTCAAAAATAATAAGATCTCCCCGAAAATAAGGTCAAGCACTTATTTGGGGGCGGGGGTCAAAAAAAATAAGACCGTGTCTTATATTCGGGGAAACATGGTAATCTAAGTGGAGCTAGTTAAAATGTCCAGCAAATTCTCCCTGCGTTTCTATTAAATAAGAACAAACTTCCCAAAATAGGTTGATATAATACAAAAAATAACCAAAAAGGAGGAATACGTATTTCTTTCATCCATTTAAAACATGGCTAAATGCTGGCACATTTTGCCATCGCTCTTAAAGTCTCTTTCAAATATTTTAGTTTCAACCAGTACCATGCTAGGGAGAGGGGAATGACTGGAAGAAACTCAATTTTCAGTTTTCCAAACTGTTCCTAACCCAAACAGAGCTAATTAGCAGGCAATTACTTATCCATAGAAAAGAGGGTGATTTTTTTTAAAAAAATCTAGTTTAATTTGTCATTAGTCCCAGAGTAATACAAGAATAAATAATTCAGTGTCAACAGAGGAAACTTGTAGGAATTACAAGAGTCACAGAATTGATTCAAAGGTTTAAACAATCAGCCAAAGGAATGTTAATTTCTCAAAAGTATAAATATTATGTTAGTGACCTACTACAGATCATTCTCAACTTACGACCAGAATTTCCACTGCTTAGCAAAGGGGTTCTTAAGTGAATCAAACCTCATTTTACCTTTTTTTGCCACATTTGTTAAGTGAATTGCATGCACTTCTTAATCACATGGTCATTAAGCGAATCCGGATTCTCCATTGACTCTGCCTGTGGGAAGTCAACGGGCAAGGTCACAAATTAGGATCAAATGACCCCAGGACATTATAACTCTTGTATGCTGGTTGCTAAGCACCGATCACCTGACTGGTGCAATGGCCGTTAAGTACGAGGACTGGTTGCAAGTCCTTTTTTTCAGTGCGGTTGTAATTTCAATTAGTCCCTAAACGCAGCATCCATGGTATGGCGTCCTGTCAGTGTGTGAGAGAGTTGAGGGCTGTTTGGGAACAAACTGTTTGCTGTGTGAGCAGCAAGGAAGGAGGCAGCAAGGAGCCAGGGCGTGGCTTGTTCTGTACTAAAGCTGCATGCTGTGCTGATACCTGAAACTAAAACTGAAAGTGAAACTTCTCTGCTGAACTATCGTGTTGGCAAACCTGCTTTTGGTATTGTCTATTTACTTCATGTGTTATATATAAAGAGAAGTTATTGAATCCTGCTGAATCAGTGTGTGCTTCCTGAATGGGATTGCTGCTGCAAACTCTCCTTGCAGCAAATAGCAAACAGCCAGGTCACCTTCAGCATATTATTCAACCTGAGCAGCTGATTGGCAGGGTGGATGGAAGTGCCGGAATACCCCCAATCAGCTGTTCCAGGCTACAGGAATTGCTACAGACCATTGCCTCCTCGCATTTTTGGCTACATTCAGTGTATAAGGCGCACTCAAATTTTCACCCTCTTTTAAGGAGGGGGGGAAAGTGCATCTTATTCTCCGAAAAATACAGTATAGATATACCTACTGGCCTCCTGGACCATCGTGTGGAATTCCAGAGAAAGTTTCATCTTTTAAAACAGGAAATTCACAGGTGGGGAAAAACACCTTCGAAGGCGATCATCTGTGCAAGCAGTTGGCACAAAACAACGTGTGTAAAAATAATAATAATGGGGGAGTTTTATTTTTCAAGCCTGAGAGTCCTTACCTAAAAAAAAACTCTTTGCTTTTATTTACTTTTTTGAGATTAAACTACCTTCCTAAAGGTAGCTAAAATTAATAATTGGAACTCTTCCCCCCCACCATCTTCCTTCTAACAAGCTTTTCTAACATTTTTGATTTCAGTCTCACAGATCGAGATATTCTTGATTCAACCTGTTCTACTTGCTATTCAAACAGTCGGGATGTGTTTGCTTGTTTTTACTAGTACTTAAAAAGAAAAAAAATCACTGCGTTACTAAGCCAGCACATCCTAAAATAATACTGGATCCTTCCGAATGCCTTCCCATCCCATAATATAATGCGGAGAGAGAGAGACCTGAGTTGCTATTGTGTCTGGGTTCTTGCAGCGCGCCGAACCTTGGCTTGTTTTAATTGTGATTTGTGGGAACAGGCCACAAAAGTTTGCATCCGGCATAAAAACTTATGGTCATATTAGGTGAATACCCAGTGAGGCACTGATGATGTTATCTAGTTTGGTCACGAAACGTCTGCAAGGAAACCACCAAGCTCAGAGAGCAACGAGGGCCCCTCATTTCAACCCTGAGTTGCCAATATTTTCACCCCTCTTGGTATACCATAACACAGTGATGAAAAATCTTTCCCAACTGGAACACTTGAGCATGTGTTGTGGCCCAGCAGGAGCCACTGGAGCTGCCACCAGACTCCGACAGCGAGGGGCCCTATGAGTCGGCTCTGGAGGACCCTGGACAGGGTTCCGACTCTGAGCAGGGCGCAGAGAGGCTGGTTGGCCACCAGGAGGCGCTTGAGTCTTGGACCAGTGGGGAGGAGACAAGGGAGAGTGATCCGGACGCCAGCAGTGAGTTGTTCCTGGATGCCCAGCACCGAAGAGCTAACAGGCGTCAGGAACAGTTGCGCAAGTACAGGAGGTAATTGCACTCAGCTGGTGGTCATTAGGCTCCTCTCCAGACTACAATAAGGACTGCTTGTGCACACGCCCCTCTTGCAGATGTCAACGCAGGAACTAATGTTGGAGAACAGAATTGTGAGCTTGGCAGGCTGGATTGCTGCCAAGACTTATCTGTGCTGGTTTGCTGCCAAGGACCTGTCTGTTAATAAATTCTGGAAAGTATCTTCGACTCGGAGTGTGTTGGTGTGGGAAGAGGGGAGTCAGAACAGCATGTGTGCGCACCAGAGTGCTGGAAATCTGGAGATCAGCTGGCTGGCGAGGCCATGCCTGTTTTTGGCCGTTTTTTGCTATTTGGGGTGGGGGGGTTCCAGGACATTTTTTTGGCTGTTTTCTGGCCAAAAGAACAGCTCCAAAACAGCCTGTTTTTGGTTTTTTGGGGCTGTTCGCTTTTGGCCGTTTTCTAAGACCAGCTGGCTGGCATGAAAAAATGGTCCGAAAAACGCCCTGAAAATGGCCCGAAAAACTGCCCTGTTTTGGGGCCATTTTCTGGAGCTTTCGCACCCGCAAAGAAAGCTGGCTTGAAACCAGAAGAGCTGCTGGCGACGTGCCACAGATTCGCCATCCCAGCCCTAACACTTCAGGTCTATGCTGGTGTTTTCTATCAAGCCAATGCCGAGCAATGGCTCCCAATTCAACTGCCACGATCCTGCGGCCATCAGCTTTGGAAACCCAACTCGGCTCTTTGCGCGAAGACCATCGCAGTCCGAAGTTCCTTCTCCCATTTTTTTTTTGTTTCTCCCATTACAGAACTAAAAAAAAAACAACATTTAAAAATGGGAGGAGGAGCCATATCCACCTGCAGAGAGTGCCAAAAACAAAATAAAAATTCCCCAGATGTCTTCAGCTCCCACCTGGAAACCACCCCTGATCCAGCCATCTTCACCTGTAAACCAAATGTTAAAACCCGGGGAACGTCCTTGGCGGAGAGTCAGGCGGCGAGATCTTTGAAAGCGCACAGCCGAATATTCCTGATCTTGTAATGTTTCTGGAGCTCCGGATCCTTCAAAGTCTCCAGCTCGTGCAGGCGTTCCCACGACTGGGAAAAGTCATCGGGGCCTTCTCCGCAACCTCCAGTAGGTGGGATGCTGGGGTAGCCTGGGTGGGTCATGAGTTCGAGAGTCACCGTCCGTAGTCCTTGACCGGGGCGTAAGAATGAAGACGACAGAGGAGAAGATGTTGAGTCCTCTTTGGCCAAATGAGCTGTGGTGGCGTTATCGATAGCATCTAAGATGCTTTGAGTGGACATATTTTTCCCCATGGTGCTAAGGCCGATATATATATCTGGCCACCTGGAAGACAAAAAGTTTCTTCAATTTCAGAAAGACAGCTAGTCCTCGACTTATTTAGTTGACCGTTCCAGATTACAACGACATTGAAACGTATGAAGAACGGTTGCAGGAACTGGGTATGTCTAGTTTAATAGAAAGAAGGACTAGGGGAGACATGATAGCAGTCTTCCAATATCTCAGGGGTTGCCCCAAAGAAGAGGGAGTCAAGCTATTCTCCAAGACACCTGAGGGCAGAACAAGAAGCAATGGGTGGAAACTAATCAAGGAGAGAAGCAACTTAGAACTAAGGAGGAATTTCCTGACAGTGAGAACAATTAATCAGTGGAACGACTTGCCTCCAGAAGTTGTGAATGCTCCAACACTGGAAGATTTTAAGAAGATGTTGGATAGCCATTTGTCTGAAACGGTATAGGGTTTCCTGCCTAGGCAGGGGGTTGGACTAGAAGACCTCCAAGGTCCCTTCCAACTCTGCTATTGTATTGTATTGTACTGAAAAAAATGACAATTTTTCGCTCTTATGACCAATCACAGCATCTCCATGGTCACAATTCAGATGCTTGGCAATTGACTCGTATTTATGACGGTTGCAGTGCCCCGGAATCATGTGATCTCCCTTTTGCAAACTTCTGACAACATGGGGAAGCCACATTCACTTCGCGCCTGTGTTCCTAATGGCAGTAGCACTTAAGACTCATACCGCTTCGCAGTGCTTTCCCAGCCCTCTCTAAGCGGTTTACAGAGTCAGCCTCTTGCCACCAATAATCTGGGTCCTCGTTTTACCCCACTTGGAAAGACGGAAGGATGAATCAACTTTGAGCCTGATGAGATTCGAACTGCCAAATTGCAGGCAGCCAGCAGTCAGCAGAAGTAGCCTGCGGTACTTACCAAGAGCCGAGGTGGCGCAGTAGTTAAATGCAGCACTGCAGGCTACTTCAGCTGACTGCAGTTCTGCAGTTTGGCTGTTCAAATCTCACAGGCTCAGGGTTGACTCAGCCTTCCATCCTTCCGAGGTGGGTAAAATGAGGACCCGGATTGTTGTTGGGGGCAATATGCTGACTCTGTAAATCGCTTAGAGAGGGCTGAAAGCCCTATGAAGCGGTATATAAGTCTAACTGCTATTGCTATTGCTATCCTTTGCTTACACTGTCTTAATAATATGTCCCTTCTCTTAGAATCATCCATTTAGGTACCATTTAAAGTTACAAGGGCTTGGATCATGTAACCATGGTGATACTATGACGGTCGTAAGAGCAAGAATTGATCATAAGTCCCTTCCTTCAGTGCTTGAAACTTCAATGGAAGTCTTCTATGGAGAGGGAAACAGTCCAGACAATCACTTATCTGAAATAGTATAGGTTCTCCTGCTTGAGCAGGGGGCTGGACTAGAAGACCTCCCAGGTCCCCCCCCCAGCTCATTCATTCTAGTCTTATAGATGCCCCCACCTTATGCCATGCTTTTGAAAGACCTTTATGGTGTCCAGCGAATCCTTCTCCACTCCCAAGTAGAAATCCATCAATGTTGACTCAATCCAACCACAGCGTGGGAGATCCGGTTCAATGGGAACTCGCGTGTACGTGATCCCATAGTCTTCCAACACCTCTGCAAATACGTGCCTGATCTCTGGAAGAGTAACCGAAGAGGAAGAGCATGGTAAGGAGATCCAATTCCAGGGAAATGCCAGTGTCGAAATGTTTTGAGGAGCAGAAAGGAGACGGTGGATCGATCAACACAGATCAGTGATGGGTACGGCCACCGGTACGACCATACTGGTGGTAGCTGAGAGCAGCAGTCACCATACCGGAACGATGGCTCATTTGGCCCACCTCCCCGCCTGCGTTCCTTACCATTTGTTTGACGCAAACGGGCCAATTTGTGCATGCGCGCAGTGTGTGCCGCGTGACCTCCGCCGAGCAGCTGCGCCTCTCCGATTACAGCACCTGGTCCCCTGCACAGCATACCGGTTGCGACGGGATCCGAACCCACCACTGACGCAGATCCTACTTACCTGGGAGAACATGGACGTGTTGGTGTCCATCCATGTGATGAGGTAACTGGCCCGTCAGTTCACGGAACAACTCCACCTGTGCTATCAATTCCTGCTTCACCTAAGTGCAGAAAAGCAGAAGGTGTAAATTGGCTACAGGGATATTCTCGTTCGTGACCCGTTAAAACCGCGGTCGACAAAAGCGCGCTTGGCGAAAGCGCGTACGTGACGTCATCACAGCGCGATGAAAAAAATTAAAAATTGAAATAAAAATAAAATTAAAGCAAGCCGATTCACATAAAGGTAAGGGTTAGGTTTAGGGTTAGGGTTAGGGTTAGGGTTACGTTAAGTACGTTTAGCGTTAGGTTAAGGGTTAGCGTTAGGTTTAGCATTAGGTTAAGGGTTAGGTTAAGGGTTAGGTTTAGGGTTAGGATTAGGTTTGGGGGGGTTAGGATAAGGTTTTCGCTTTAATTTTACATTTACCGATCACAGCGCGATGTTTTCGTCGCGCTGTGATGACGTCACATACGCGCTTTCATCGAGCGCGCTTTTGTCTACCGCGGTTTTGTGGTGGAACCATTCTCGTTTATAAAAGTGGAATCGTTAGGTGAAGCCTACAAAACAAATCGGGAGCAACTTAAGCCTTCCAAGGGACACCTTGGCCACTCCGAAATGAAGGGTTCTTGATGATCTCTGAGCTTGGTTGGTTTCTTGCAGACGTTTCATTACCTAACTAGGTAGTATCATCAGTGCTGTTACCTTCTTTGAGCAATGGAACGTCTGCAAGAAAATAAGCAAGCTCGGAGAGCACCAAAAATCCTACAGCTGTCCTTTCTTCCTCCTCCTCCTCCTCTCACCCAACTCTCTTCTAACACTGATGATACAACCTAGTTTGGGGATGAAACATCTGCAAGAAAATAACCAAGCTCAGAGGGCACTAAAGGTCCTACAGTCCTCCTCCTCTCCACAAACCCCACTCCCTTCTAGCACTGATGATGTTACCTAGTAGGGTAATGAAATGTCTGCAAGAAAACCACCAGCTGAGAGAACATCAAGGACCCCTCATTTCAACCCTGTGCTAAAAAGCTCTGAAATTCTCTCCAAACAACACTAATCTCAAAGAGTTGTGTGATTTCCTGCTCTTCTTTTAGCACAAAATGAACAAATGGTTGTGTGGGATCCAAGACAGGCTTGGTACAATTCAGGAAAAAAGAAACCCACGATACATTAGAAAGGTCTCTCTTGGTTCTGAACCCAGACGGTGCCCTATTAAATGGAAAAGGAGGGGAAGAAGGGGAAAACAGAAAAGAAAATATTAAATATATAAGTATATATTCAAGAGCGAGATATAAAGGGGGAAAATATATAGTTAGGATAGATTAGCAAAAGTAAGGGAATAAGAAATGATACCAAATTATATTTGGGTTTGCGGAAATACCATCCCCAAGAAAACATAAACTGATATTTGAAAGAGACACCTATAACAACAGAAAAAGAAAGGGAGAGAGGAGGAGAGAATGAAAGGAAGATGGGGAAAATAAGAGAGAGGCAAGGAGAGGAGGATGGAAGGGAGAGAAAGAGAAGGAGAGAAGGTAGGAAGAGGAAGAAGAGAGGAGAGGTAAGGAAAGAAGGGGAAGGAGAGGAGGAAGGAAGAAAGTAGAGAAGGGAGGGGGAAAAGAAAGGGAAAATAAGGTGGTGTTACAATAGGCGGAAGGGATGGTAAACAAAGCAACCCAAACTGTATATTATAAGCTATTAAATGAAATAACAAATGTATAAGACTGACAAATGTAAAGAAGAAGAACAATCATGTGAATGTATACTTAAAATGGTATGTAAGAGAATAAAAAATAAAAAATTGGCAAAAAAAGAAAAAAGAAACGTCTCCCTTGATGGATTCGACCTACACCTAGAAGGAAGACCCAAGTCAACCTATGAATTGTCTGGCTCAAAGTTGGCATCCTTCACCACGAATCTCAACCACCTTTCACCGAGAAGGAAGACCTAGATCAACCCATTTGAGTTGCCTGGCTCAACGTGGGCATCCTTCACCATGTATCTCAACCACCTTTCACCGAGAAGGAAGACCTAGGTCAACCCATTTGAGTTGCCTGGCTCAACGTGGGCATCCTTCACCACGTATCTCAACCACCTTTCACCTAGAAGGAAGACCCAAGTCAACCTATTTGAGTTGCCTGGCTCAACGTGGGCATCCTTCACCACGTATCTCAACCACCTTTCACCTAGAAGGAAGACCCAAGTCAACCCATTTAAGTTGCCTGGCTCAACGTGGGCATCCTTCACCATGTACCTCAACCACCTTTCACCTAGGAAAGGAAGACCCAAGTCAACCCATTTGAGCTGCCTGGCTCAACGTGGGCATCCTTCACCACGTATCTCAACCACTTTCACCGAGAAGGAAGACCCAAGTCAACCCATTTGAGTTGCCTGGCTCAACGTGGGCATCCTTCACCATGTACCTCAACCACCTTTCACCTACAAGGAAGACCCAAGTCAACCCATTTGAGTTGCCTGGCTCAACGTGGGCATCCTTCACCATGAATCTCAACCACCTTTCCAAAGAGTAGATGGGGGGGGTGTATTTGCTCCTCCTCACCTCAGCCATGTTAAGAAGCCTTTCGTTTAAAGACATCCGAATTCCCATCTTTCCATGGAAGAACCCTTCTGGGTTGAGGAGTGTAGACTTTTTCTTCAGTGCTGGGCAAACCGGGGTCCCCTCAGAAAGGTTGGCATGGAGCCCTATTGGAATGCAGTGTCTACAGAGAGAGAGAGGGAGGGGAAAACATTTGAAAAACCCTCAAAAAGGAAGTATTAATATACACCGTATTTTTCGGACGATAAGATGCTCCCAAGTATAAGACGCACCTACGTAGTTTTGGGGAGGAAAACAAGGGGAAAAAATCTGCTTCTGCCTCCCAGCAATTTGCCTCCTTGCCGCAAACAGCAAACAGTACAGACGATATACACTGTTTGTGGTGTTACATTTCAGACTATCCTTGTACAGATGCTATTAAAATTGGTGTGACTTTCTGGAAGTATATGTTATTCTCTGCTATTTCAAAGAAGATACAATAGCAATGGGCCTCTTCAGATCAAGCATTTGTTTTAAAAAGCATCTTCATTTTGTTAAGCTGCCTAGAACAATAATAAAAATCTTTTAAAAAAATAAATCTAATAATTTGAACATTCTATAGGCATTTATAGTAATCAAGGAGAAGCAAACAGCCTGATTAGCACAAGAAAAATAAATCTGCCTCCCAGCAATTTGCCTCCTTGCAGCAAACAGCAAGTTTCACTTTCAATCCGATCATCAGCTGTTTCAGACTGCCGGGATTACTATAGCCTATTGCAGCCTCCACAAGCCCCATTATCCCCGTCTTCTGCAAGGAGGTAAATTGCTGGGAGGCAGAGGCCAAAAGGTGGGGGCCGGTGGGTGGGCAGGGCTACATTCGGTGTATAAGACACACCCAAATTTTCACCCTCTTAGTGGGGAAAAAGGTGCGTCTTATACTCTGAAAAATACAGTAAGTATATGTTCAAGAATGAGATACTGTATAAATAGAGAGAAAAAAATAGGACATGATAATGAACAAAAGGGAATAGGAAAGGATAAGCATAAAATTATAACTGGGTCACATGATCAAAATTGGCGCACTTGGCAGCCAGCGCGTAAATCTGACTATTCCAGCGTCCCACTCACCTTCTGACAAACAAAGCCAATTGGTGGGGGGGGGGGGGGGAGACCAGATTCGCTTAACGACCATGTTACTAATTTCACAAGGGGAGGGATTCCCCCACCATAGAGTCTCCTCCTAGCACGGCATCCTTTTTCCTCTGCTGACTGGAAGTCCGGTTCCCCCACCATAGAGTCTCCTCCTAGCACGGAATCCTTTTTCCTCTGCTGACCGGAAGTCCAGATCCCCCACCATAGAGGCTCCTCCTAGTACGACATCCTTTCTCCTCTGCTGACCAGAAGTCCGTTTCCTCCACCATAGAGTCTCCTCCTAGCACGGAATCCTTTTTCCTCTGCTGACCGGAAGTCCGGTTCCCCCCACCATAGAGTCTCCTCCTAGCACAGCATCCTTTTTCCTCTACCTGTCCCAACCGAAAGCCCTATCAATTGTGGAGCCGACAGGGAGCCGCAGCAGAGGGATGAAAGAGCCATATGCAGCTCCAGAGCCACAGGTTGCTGGCCCGTGCTAGGGAAAAGCGATGTGTATGAAAGCCAACAAAAGGACCGACAGCTGTGCGATTTCACACTGTTGTGTATGTAGTAATGAGTCCCCCAAGGAAACATATATGAGAGTATATGTGGAATAAATTAGTAACAAGGGAAGAAGAGAAATCTCAGGCTGAATCAGGAAGAATCTCACAGATTTGTTAAAGAGTCAGCACAACAAAATAAATCATCTTAAATTGGCTGAGATAATGGGAACAGAAGTAGGCCAGGATAAGTTAGATAATCACTTAATTAAACACCGAAGGATTTACTTATTAACAGGGGGATGCTGTCATTGG
Source organism: Thamnophis elegans (assembly GCF_009769535.1). Lineage (NCBI taxonomy): Eukaryota > Metazoa > Chordata > Lepidosauria > Squamata > Natricidae > Thamnophis > Thamnophis elegans. Next base: position 8,830,653 of record NC_045553.1, read on the forward strand.
ACACTGATTCTACCTCTTCAAAAAGACACAATATTTTCATTTTGCAGCATTTCTTTTTTGTTATTATTCTTCATTTCTTTCTGATCTTTACCCTGGATTCTGCGTGAAAAAAATGGACAGCAATGTCCTTTGGCCTTGGGAATTCCCAGCTGCCTTCTCTTCTGCAATCTTGGCACCAATTATTTATTTCAACTCCCAGAATTCCTGAGAAATTCACACCTCTGGAGAGGAGTTGACCCTGGTGTAGCAATAGCTCTTAGACGTACCTGCCGCTTTCCAGCCCTCTCTAAGCAATTTTACAGAGTCAGCCTCTCTGCCCCCAACAATCTACATCCTCATTTTATTGACCTCAGAAGGATGGAAGGTCGAGTCAACCTTGAGACAGTCAGGATTGAACTTGTGTGTGGGAAGAGTTACGCTGCAATACTGTGTTCTAGCTATTGTGCATCATGGATAGATGGGTGGATGGAAGGAGGAAAGAAAGGAAGGAGGGAGGGAGGGAGGGAGGAAGGAAGGAAGGAAGGAAGGAAGGAAGGAAGGAAGGAAGGAAGAGGAACAGCAATAGCAATAGATTTAAAAGTAGAAAGAGTGTTTTTTTTTAAAAAGAATAAGAGTGTAAAAAGGAGAACAAAGTTAAAAGTTAAAAACTGATTTAAAACTAGAGTGGGTTTTTTTTTTTTTGAAGGATAAAAATAGAAGGTAAAAAGGACAGCAGTGTTCAAAGCTGCTGCTCCAGAAAAACCAGTCACTAAATGAATCATCGGTGTGAAAAAAACAAATCCTGTCACTTTTTTCAGTTCTGTCATCATTTTGAACAGACACTGAACGAAGCGGCGTAAGCTGAGGACCCATTTTTTAAGTTGAAAACCCCGATGGGTTGACGCCCGTGAAATGAAAAGAAAACTACAAGGAGAGACTCACTTCTTGGCCAGCTGGACGGCATCGGACACGGCACTCCCGTTAACCAGAAGCGAAACGTTGGAGATGGCCCCGGCCAGGAAGCACTCCACGATGCCATGATTCCTCCGCGGGCAATAGCCGAAATCATCCCCGGTTACGATCAGCTTCACCGTGGCTTGGGGCATCCTTAGGCGTCAACCCTACGAAGAGCCAAAGTTAGCCAGAAGACAAAGTCCTCGCGTTAGCCCCTTAGTCTCTTCCTCTCCCCAAGGCAGGAGCAGAGAAGGAAGGGAACGAAGCAGAGCACCCATCAGCCACAGCCGTGGCCAACCGCCGCCGTGTGCCAAGGAAGCATAAACCCTAAGACGTGTCTTTTTCTCGCTGCGCCACGCCAGCCGCTAATCTCGCCCTTGGGAGGGAGTGTGTGGAAAGCAAGTCCCGCCGAAGACGGCGTAACTAAGAGGATTAGCCAAACTCAGCTTTCTGGGTGAAGGAGGAAAAAGGCACAGTGGTTGGGTTTGAGCTGGCTGGTTTTTTAAAAAATACTTCGTGTTTCCCCAAAATTAAGACAGGGTTTTATTTTCTTTTGACCCCCGAAATAAGCGCTTGGCCTTATTTTCGGGGAGAGCTTATTATTTTTGAGGTGCAGGAGGGGGCGAGCGTGGCCACCTCCTGGCTGCTGCTGTGCTGCAATATTTTCAGGGAGGGCTTATTTTAGCGCATGCACTCAAAAGCCCGACTGGGTTTATTATCCGGGGAGGTTTTATTTTCGGGGGAAAGAGGGGTAGACATGGGGAATGATCCGGATCAATTTGTGGAGCAGTGAAAGGGCACCGGGGAAAGTGGGGCTAAAACGGAGCCACGCTCAATACATTTCAATTAAAATGGGAGGAAATAAACATATCAAGAACGGTTGTAGGAACTGGGTATGTCTAGTTTAATAGAAAGAAGGACTGGGGAGACATGATAGCAGTGTTCCAATATCTCAGGGGCTGCCGCAAAGAAGAGGGAGTCAAGCTGTTCTCCAAGGCACCTGAGGGCAGAACAAGAAGCAATGGGTGGAAACTAATCAAGGAGAGAAGCAACTTAGAACTAAGGAGAAATTTCCTGACAGTTAGAACAATTAATCAGTGGAACAGCTTGCCTCCAGAAGTTGTGAATGCCCCAGCACCTGAAGATTTTAAGAAGATGTTGGATAGCCATTTGTCTGAAACGGTATAGGGTTTCCTGCCTAGGCAGGGGGTTAGACTAGAAGACCTCCAAGGTCCCTTCCAACTCTGCTATTGTATTGAATTGGGAGTAGAGCTGAGGAATTGTAGCGCCTGGGCACCACGGGTTGGTTTTTTTTTTAAAAAAAATGTGTTTTTTAAAAAAATTGAAATTATGAGGCCATGGGGCCTCAGGACAGAGCTGGAAAAGGGGTCTTGGAGGTTCTTCTAGTCCAACCCCACATCCTCTGTTCAAGCAAGAGATCTTGATAGATATTTATGAATATCTCTTTCTTGTTCCAGTGGGACAGAAGTTGCCTTCGGAAGTTGTGGGAGCTTCACGACTGGAAGCTTTCAAGAAGAGAGACTGGACTGCCATCTGTCAGAAATGGTGTAAGGTCTCCTGCTTGGGCAGAGGGTTGGACTAGATGACCTACACGGTCCCTCCAACTCTGTTAATCTCTAAAAAAAAATGACATCTCTCTCTGTCTCTCTCTCTCTTTCGCTCTCTCTCTGTCTTTTGCTCTTTCACTCTCTCTCTTTAGCTCTCTGTCTCTCTATCTCTCTGTCTGTCTGTCTGTCTCTGTCTTTGCTCTCTCTCTTTCTCTCCCTTTCTCTCTCCCCCCCCTCTCTCTTTGAAGTCCAGTTTAAATTTACCGGAGAGGGGGGGCAGCGTACAGGATCCAATTCTGACCAAACAATTGCTTTTTAAGAGGTCCCTCTGTCAAGGGACGAGCCCCCAAGGGCCAAGTGTGCATTCTTGGAGCACAAATGTTCAGGGGTTCGATGCATTCCCCGAGGCAGAGGGGGTTGGACTAGATGACCTACAAGGTCCCATCCAACACTGTTGTTTTTAACCAGAAAGGATTCTGAAGTTAGCTGGGATTTTGAGCCGTGGAAAAAATCCTTTATCGACCTATTTCCCCTCCTCGGCCTTTCAAAACATTTTAATCCATCATCTCCCTCCTGTTTTACTTCACAATTAGAAGATCTGATTTAAACAACAACAAAAAGAACATTGGTTCTTCCCACTAACCACATTTCATTCCAAAGCGAACCGCTCTCCAGAGCTACAGGTGGCTTCATCGGAGGCCGTGAATTCAAGAGCTAATATTTGAATTTTTTTTTTAAAAAAAGGTGAATTTCCTGATTTTGGCCTCATGCTTCTCCTTTCCTACAATAGATGAAGTAAAGACATACTCACAGGTTTTATTTTCCCCTCAAGTTCGGTCTTTGGTAAAAGCCAGAATGCCGATTTGAGAAAAATGCAATTCAACCAGCCAAATTTTTTTTTCCAGGGAATTTTCCCTAGGAAAAACTGACTAGGTGCATTTGCCTTCCAGAGTCAAGATCGAACTGCCTGCAGATACTGGTTCTGCTTTCTTTGTTAAGTTATCTGGAAGCTATCAGGAAATAAGAAGCTGAAAATCCAGATATGATGCAACATTGGACACTTTGGCAAGAACTCCTGTTTCCTCCTGGGCTGGTTGCAAGCCAACACAAGATTATAGGTTTAATTTTCTTTTTTGCCCAGGAAAACCTGTGTTTTGTTAAACTGAATATAACTAAGATAATTATGCACAATTTTTCGAAAGCTTTTTTGAAACCAACGTATAGTTGGTGAAATATTGGCCTGCATAAATACAGTGGCAGCTTATAAAGGTTCCACTTTCACCTATATGCTAGTCGTTCCCGACTCTAGAGGGCAGTGCTCATCTCTGTTTCAAAGCCAAAGAGCCAGCACTGTCCGTGGTCATGTGGCCGGCATGACTCAACGCCGAAGGCGCATGGAACACTGTTACCTTCCCACCAAAGGTGGTTCCTATTTTTCTACTTGCACTTTTTACGTGCTTTCGAACTGCTAGGTTGGCAGAAGCTGGGACAAGTCACGGGAGCTCACTCCATTACGCAGCGCTAGGGATTCGAACCGCCAAACTGCCGACTTTTCTGATCGACAAGCTCAGCAGCCACCGAGCCAGCGAGTCCAATAGCTTATACTTAGAACTTCTCAGAATGTTTTATGAAGACATCTCCATTTAGAGACTGAAGGCGGAAAGGCATTAAAAGTTAGAATATTTTGTGACATGTGATGTGACAGGCGGAAAAATATCAACGCCATAAATCAATTCCCATACTAGCAAGTTTAGGACGCTGGATTTTCGTAAAGCAAAGCCAAAAAGAGGTCAACAGAGCATTTAAAAAAAACACTCATAAAATCCACTGCAATCCAGTGACGTTATAATATAAATATATCATTTTACGACTTTTTCAAGAAGGTGTGATGAAAAGAGTCCTTTTCAACACTTCCTCTTGGCTCCTTAAAATGGAAATGTTTACTGCCACACCTTAAAAGAATCCGTAAAAGTCCCTGGATATACAAAGTGTTCCAATAATATTCTGAATTGATTTCAACAGAAAATCAGAATAAAGCATCACACTATATATCCTGACAGTGAGAACAATTAATCAGTGGAACAGAATTTGCCTCCAGAAGTTGTGAATGCCCCAACACTGGAAGTTTTTAAGAAGATCTTGGATAGCCATCTGTCTGAAATGGTGTAGGGTTTCCTGCCTAGGCAGGGGGTTGGACTAGAGGACCTCCAAGGTCCCTTCCAACTCTGTTATTCTATTCTATTCTATTCTGACTAGCTAGCATCTTGGGAAACAAACCCACCTTTCCCACTGGATCCTCTGCTTCCTCTGCCAATCCTCCTCTCTAGCATCTTCCCTAGAATTAAAGAATGGCAAGGAAGGGACCTTCGAGGTCATCCAGCCCAGCCCAGATCAAGGCTCTTCCTCATCCCCATCCCAAAGCAACTGCCTCTTACCCCAGCCCAGCATATTCCTCTCTCTCCCGACTTTCCCCAAAATTTCCGGCAGAACTGCTCCCAAACCACTCTGATTTCGAAACCTGTTTGCCAGGATGCCACCCCTTCCGGGCCGGCCTCTGAGGCGAAGCCGGATCAAACGGCGTGGCATCCATTCCAGATGTGCCGACATCCGCTTTGGCACGGAAGGAAGGAGGGCATCCGAGCCGGCCGGCCGGCTCGCATGGCGGGCAAGCTTTTTAAAAGGGTCGATCGGAGATTGCAACCCCGCACGGGCGGTGCCATGCCACCCCTTGGCACCGGTGGGCACACGGCTTCCTTGGGGGGGGGGGAGCAAACAGGGGACATCTATCCGATCCCTGCTAGACACTGAACTCAGGATCGGATCGCAGCTTGCTGTCCCCCTCCTCGTTTCCTTCTTCTACTCCCATCCCACCCTCTTACCACTTTTCCCTAGAATTCAGGTTCGATGCTCAGGCCGGGTACAGATTCCAGAGGGAGGAGAGCCGCTCTGCTTCAAGATTTGCACCGGGGCGGCCGTGCAACGGCTTCTCCCGGCTGCAAAAAAAAAGGGGGGGAAGGGATCCTGGCACACTCACCCATGGCGAAGGGGCAGCAGCACCCGCCGACCCCGCGGCTGCAGCAGCTCCCATGCCCGAAGCGGCTTCCTGGCTCAACCCCGGGAAAAAAGCGAAAGCGAGCTGGCAAAGGCTCGTGGGAGCCCTCTGGTGGCCGCCGAAGGGAACCGCAGGAGGCAGCGGAAAGGAAGCGCAGGAGGAGCCCGGCTTGTGATTCAGCGCCTCCAGCTACCGCCCCCACCCCACCACGCAGAGGATACTCACTGAACTACAGTTCCCAGCATTCCTCGCCTTGGGCCACGCTGGATGGAGGCTGCTGAGACTTGTAGCTTTGGACTATTTATTTATTTTTATTTATTTATTTGTTTATTATTTATATTATTTACTAGAGCTATAGTGGGTTGGAGCTACGGGATGACGTGATTGATTGATTGATTGATTCATTCATTCATTCTAAAGAAGGACATAAAGTGAGATTTAAATATTAAGTGTGAAACCTATTGGGTCAGGCTGGACAGCCTCTCGGGGTCCCTTTATTCCTATATTAAAAAGCCACATAGGCAGAATTGCAGCTTGTAAAAGAACAGGAAGCAAGTGTCTAACCGCAGAGTTCAATAGTCTCAGAAGACCACAAGGGTCAGCTAAAGTTCGCTTAGAGACACATAGTCCATACCTGTAACAAAAGGAGAAGTAAGACCCCATCTCCTTATAAGGCTTTTTCCTCAAGGTAACCAATAGGAAATGAGTGTTTCCGTGTTACGCTGCCTTTGAGAATGTATAAGAATGTGTGCTTCGATAATGAAGGTTGTTCAGAATTTGCAATGTTAGCCATTTCGCTAACTTTCTGAACTTAGCTGCCAAATAAACTTTTCCTGTATCCCGAGAAGTCTATAAAGCCTGTCATTTTCTGCAACAATTCAAACAGAGGGGAATATTTGTAGTTCAGGGTTGAAATGAGGGGTCCTTGGTGCTCTCTGCACTTGGCTGGTTTCTTGCAGACGGTTTCATGGCCCAACTAGGTAACATCATCAGGGCTAGAAGGGAGTGAGATTTGCAGGGAGGAGGAGGAGGAGGAGGAGGAGGAGGAGGAGGAGGAGGAGGAGGAGGAGGAGGAGGATTGTAACATCCTTGGTGCTCTCTGCTTGGTTGTTTTCTTGCAGACATTTCATGACCCAACTAGGTAACATCATCAGTGCTAGTCAAGAAAGTTCACAGGACCCCTGATTGATTGATTGATTGATTGATTCCACTAGAGAATATTTGTAGCTCAGGGTTGATTGATTGATTGATTCCAAGAGAGAATATTTGTAGCTCAGGGTTGATTGATTGATTGATTGATTGATTCCACTAGAGAATATTTGTAGCTCAGGGTTCATTGATTGATTGATTCCAATAGAGAATATTTGTAGCTCAGGGTTCATTGATTGATTGATTCCAAGAGAGAATATTTGTAGCTCAGGGTTGATTGATTGATTGATTGATTCCACTAGAGAATATTTGTAGCTCAGGGTTGATTGATTGATTGATTCCAATAGAGAATATTTGTAGCTCAGGGTTGAAATGAGGTGGTTGAAATTGGTGCTCTCTGAGCTTAGTTGTTTTCTTGCAGATGTTTCACGACCCAACGAGGTAATGTCATCAGTGCTACAAGGGAGCTGGGTGGAGAAGGCGGAGGAGGATTGTGGGATCCTCGGTGCTCTCTGAACTTGCCTGTTTTCTTGCAGACATTTCAAGACCCAACTAGGTAACATCATCAGTGCTAGTCAAGAAAGTTCACAGGACCCCTGATTGATTGATTGATTGATTGATTGATTGATTCCACTAGAGAATATTTGTAGCTCAGGGTTGATTGATTGATTGATTCCAAGAGAGAATATTTGTAGCTCAGGGTTGATTGATTGATTGATTCCAAGAGAGAATATTTGTAGCTCAGGGTTGATTGATTGATTGATTGATTGATTCCACTAGAGAATATTTGTAGCTCAGGGTTCATTGATTGATTGATTCCAATAGAGAATATTTGTAGCTCAGGGTTGATTGATTGATTGATTGATTCCACTAGAGAATATTTGTAGCTCAGGGTTGATTGATTGATTGATTCCAATAGAGAATATTTGTAGCTCAGGGTTGAAATGAGGTGGTTGAAATTGGTGCTCTCTGAGCTTAGTTGTTTTCTTGCAGATGTTTCACGACCCAACGAGGTAATGTCATCAGTGCTACAAGGGAGCTGGGTGGAGAAGGCGGAGGAGGATTGTGGGATCCTCGGTGCTCTCTGAACTTGCCTGTTTTCTTGCAGACGTTTCAAGACCCAACTAGGTAACATCATCAGTGCTAGTCAAGAAAGCTCACATAGCACCAAGGACCCCTTGATTGATCTATCGATCAGTTGATCGATTGATCGCATTTCTATACAGCCCATCTCACCTAAGAGAGTGTGGCCAGCTTACAACACAGGTATTGTTCCTTGACTTACGACCACAAACTGAGCCCAGAATTTCTCTTGCTAAGCAAGTTTTGCTCCTTTTTTTAAATTACTTTTCTCACCACAGTTGTTAAAAGTTAATCATTTCATTTATTAAATTTATAGGCCACCCAATCCCGGAGGATTCTGGGCGGCTTACAATGAAAGAAGAAAAAAAGAAAAGCAAAATAAGTTAAAAAAAAATAGTTTAAAATACACAACACAATCACACAGTGGTTAAATGAATCTTGCTGCCCCATTGACTTGCCTTCTCAGATGGTCACAAAAAGGACCCCTGACACAGCAACCGTCATAAATATGAACCACTGGTAGTTGCCAAGCATCTGAATTCCGATCTTGTGATCATGGAAAGCGGCGACTGTCATAAGTGTGAAAAATGGTCATAAGTCATTTTCCCCCAGTGCCGTCGTAACTCCAAACAGTGACTAAATGAACTCTCGTAAATCAAGGGAGACTTATATTTATAGAACTTTTTAGCGTTTCTTTTTTTTAAATAATTTTTATTACACAGGTTTTTTTTTAAACAAAAAAGAAACAACTTTAACAGTTTCCTTCTATACAACATTTCCATATCGGTATATATCCATTATATGTGCATCCCCCCTCCCCCCGGCCACTACTCTAATATGACATTATCTACACATGCAATTCCAGTGTTTTTATACATACAAATATATTCATTTCTTGAGTTACAGTCATTCATTGTATATGTCGTTTCCATTCCTACATATTTATTACTGATTTCTAACTCCTATATCTTCTTCGTTTAATCTTTCCTTAAGCTTTACACCTGTCTTCTAACCATTTGTACCAGGGGCGGGCAAACTGCGGCTCTGGAGTTGCATGTGGCTCTTTCCTCCCTCTGCTGCGGCTCCATCACCGGTCGGCGCCACAATTTTGAGAGGAGCTTCTGGTGGTGGGGGGGAGAAGCACAGCGCACCAGGAGAAGACTCTATGGCAAGGGGAGGGTTTTCCAGTTGTCTCCACCATTGATAGGGCTTCCGGTTATGACAGATAGAGGAAAAAGTATGCCACTCTAGGAGGAGACTCTATGGTGGGGAAACTGAACTTCCGGTCAGCTCCAGAATTGAACAGGGGGCTTCCGGTTAGGACCTTTGTGGCTCCCGGTGTTTTCTTTTCTGTGGGAAAGGGGTCCCAATGGCTCTTTGAGTGTTTAAGTTTGCCTGATTTATACCATTCATTCCATACCTTATAATAATCTGTTTGACCTTTATCTTTGATCTCTTTTGTGAGATCTCTGCACACTCTAGGACTTTGCTTATCATGATGGAGCCAAAATTATTCTTCCACCTTTTCTGTAATTACGTAATTCAGGCTGCCGTTATGATATGTTAAGCTTTTACAATAACAGAAAGTCTGTACTTTTAAAATCACATTATACCAATCACATGACTGCATGACAATCTGCCTTGGAAATAATACCTTGGGTTAACGCTGCAATCAAAGCTCAAAACAATCTTTTTTAAAAAAACCACATTTTAAACAATTCCCCGAACAATTTGCCATTGGTATTTTGTGATACCAGCTTTGTTGCCCCCGGATGCCACTCTCCGTTAAAGAATTAAAGTCCATTCAGTCGTTGAGAGATTGAAGAGGAATGTTGTGGTCCACCAGCAGCCAGCGGATCTGACAACAGATTCGGACAGTGAGGAGGCTGGGGAGGAAGATGGGCCAGTCCTGGAGTCTGGGGAAGGCTCTGATGAGGGCTCTGCATTGGAGGCAGAGAGGGGGCCAGGGCCGTCTGACAGTTATCAGCTGCCTTCAGAGTCAGACATCAGTGAGGCAGAAGAACAGCTGGAGCCTGTTCCCAGTGTATGCATGCGCAGAGCTGCCAGACGAAGGGAGCAGCTAAGGAACAAGGGTCAACTCGGGAGTAAAGCCACAGGTGGACAGTGAATGGCCCCTCCCAGAGGAAATAAAAGAGCGAAAGGGGAGTGGAGTTTGCAGGAGACAGTTCAGTTCATTAGGGTGAAGATCTGTTCTTGACTCCTTGCCAAGGAATTGCTGCTACAGCGTGGAGTTTGGAAGATATCGGCCTGGCAGCTCTCCAAGCCTGATAAAGGTCTGGAGTTGTGAAATCTCTTGAAAGACTGTTGGCCAGGACTTTGCTGCAGAGGAATTCCCGGGAACCTAATTAAAAGGGGTTTTATTGGGACCAAGAGCCGGCTTCATTCTTTTGGGAAGCCGAGGTCAGAACAAGGAAAGTTGGAGCTTTGGAATGAAAACTCACAAGCCAGGATTCTGGATTGCGATGTCTTGTGTACAAGTTTCAGTGTCAACAACATCTTTTATGCAAATGGATGGAATTGTGACAGTAGAACTGCTGATGTAATAAAGGAGAAGCAGGTTCTTTTTCCCCCTTCTTCTTCTTCTTCTTCTTTTCTTCTTTCAAGCCGTAAGTAACTCTCAGTCTCATCTCTGGAACTGGAGGTCTGGATTGAATTCCCACCTTGGTGATCTTTTGAACCATTCTTCAACAAGACGGAGACCTGGCTAAGTTGTCCAGAGATTAGAAAACCCTCCTGTTCTTTAGTTCTCAAATTAATTGTCATTAAAGCCATTGTAAGAATATACGGGATTTTCAAAAGGGGGATTAATTGATTTAATGTATGGCGTGTCAGGGACCCAGTGGCTCAGTGGCTATGATGCTGAGCTTGTCGATCAGAAAAGTCGGCAGGTCGGTGGTTCGAATCCCTAGCGCCACGTAACGGAGTGAGCTCCCGTTACTTGTCCCAGCTTCTGCCAACTTGGTAGTTCGAAAGCAAGTAGAAAAATAGGAACCACCTTTGGTGGGACGGTAACAGCGTTCTGTGTGCCTTTGGCATTGAGTCATGCTGGCCACATGACTATGGAGATGTAGTCAGACATTAAACTAGCTTGATGCTTAGTGAATTGTTTGTCTATCAGCTCCGGATGTGGCCTGATTTGTTGAAGTGGAAAGAAAAAGGAAACCATTTTCATTGCAGGTTTATACCAAGCAGTTGATTGGGCTTTATTAGACTGTGGTTTCTGCTTTAGCATGGTTGTGTGAACACTACAAGTTGTGGTTTAGTCAGCCAAACTTAGTTGTGGTTTATCCAGGTTCAGCTGTTGATGTTTGGCGTGGCGTAACCTTTTCCATTTTTTTGGTTCATTTTCTACTTCAGTAGTTTTCTGGCATTCTTTTCATCTTTTGGCCTTTTGTTTTGGAGATAATCAGAGGAACGGAGGGTGGAAAGAAGAATAGCAATAGCAATAGCAATAACAGTTAGACTTATATACCGCTTCATAGGGCTTTCAGCCCTCTCTAAGCGGTTTACAGAGTCAGCATATTGCCCCCAACAATCCGGGTCCTCATTTTACCCACCTCGGAAGGATGGAAGGCTGAGTCAACCCTGAGCCGGTGAGATTTGAACAGCCGAGCTGCAGAACTGCAGTCAGCTGAAGTCGCCTGCAGTGCTGCATTTAACCACTGCGCCACCTCGCAGAGAAGGGGCCCAGAGAAGGGGAGGAAGGAAGGAAAAAATGAGGAGTGGAGAGAAGGAAGGAAGGAGAGAGGGAAGGAAGGAAAAATAAGATGAGAAGGAAAGAAGAAAAATATGGAGAGAAGAAAAGGAAGGAAAAAGGAAGAAATGAGGAGAGAAGGAAGGAAAAAATGAGGAGAGGAGAGAAGGAAGGAAGGAAATAAGAAGAGAGGAAGGAAGGAAAAAAGAAAGAGAGGAGAGAAGGAAGGAAGGAGAGGGAAGGAAGGAAAAGAGAAGGAAGGAAGGAAAAATAAGATGAGAAGGAAGGAAAAAAATATGGAGAGGAGAAAAGGAAGGAAAAAGGAAGAAATGAGGAGAGAAGGAAGGAAGGAAAAATGAGAAGGAAGGAAGGAAAAATGAGGAGAGGTGAGAAGGAAAGAAGGAAGGGAAGGAAGGAAGGAAGAAGAAAGATGAGGAGAGAATACAATATATTTTTCTGTTTCTATTTAGATTTTATTCCTTCATCAGCTCCCAATTCTTTGGAGGGCAAAACCATTCACGGATGGTGGAACTGATATTTCTCACGAGAGTCTCACTCTCCCGACTTTTGAAATTCTTATTTGTAAAATAATAATAATAACACTATCAATTAATCGAGCAAACAATCTATTTATTCTTTTGACTACCAGTGGTAGCAAATGAGATAATCTACCTCAAAGAATCCGAACATACACTCCAAATGTGCAAAACTCAAAAACACGGAAACCTGGTGACGACAGCAGCTTAAAATGTCCGGAGCTTTTGATAAGACCATTTCTTCCTCTATTGTTGTTTTTAATTGCAAAGCAAATAACTTTCCTATCCAGAGGCCCCAGGAATTTTCACAGCGCTGAAATAGGGCTGTCCAAGAGGTTACACTAAAAAAAAAAAATCTTTTTCTGTAGGCAGGAAAAGCAGGAAGAAGGTGTGGAGAATTTTAAGGAGCTGTCCTTTCAGCACTATGGAAGGTCGCAGATATTCTGGCTATCTAGCGGACGATGAGAGTTTCAGAAGACCTCAGGTGAGGACTATTCTGACCTTGGCTTCCACAAACTATGAAGCAATTAATTCCTTGTTCCGACAAAAAAAACCTTTTATTAAGTGACTGTGAATTCTGCTCATTATTCACATCCAGCAAAGTCTTTCAAGGGAGGATTTACAGTCACAGACCTTATCTTGTTTGGAGAGTTGCCAGGCCAATATCTGCGAAACTTGGCAAGGAGCCTCGGAGAATCATGGACCAATTAAGTGAACTAATGGTCTCCTGCAAACTCCACTCCCCTTTCGCTCCTCTTTTATTTCCTCTGGGAGGGGCCATTCACCGTCCACCTATGGCCTTACTCCCATGTTGACCCCTGTTCTTTAGTTGTTCCCTTCGTCTGGCAACTCTGCGCATGCACACACGGGAACGGGCTCCAGCTGTTCTTCTGCCCCACTGATGTCTTACTCCGAAGGCAGCTGATCACTGGCATACAGCCCTGGCCCCCTCTCTGCCTCCGACACAGAGCCCTCATCAGAGCCTTCCCCAGACTCCAGGACTGGCCCATGTTCCTCCCCAACCTCCTCACTGTCTGAATCTGCTGCCAGCTCTGTTGGCAGGCCACAACAAGGACCAAGGGGTTCCCTTCACATAAAATTTATATGCCGCCCAATCCTGAAGGACTCCGGGTGGCTTACAACCAAGAGAAAAAAAAGAGGAAAAAAAGAAAACGGTTTAAAATCGCAACACCACATACATTCATTCTAATTGGGGCTGGACCTCAACAGTGAGGTCAACAGCCACAGGCCTGCCGGAACAGCCAGGTTTTTACAGCTTTCCTGAAGGCTTAAAGGGTTATTGGTGATTTGTTCAGATACTAAGAAGAAAATAAGTTTAAGATGAAAAAATGGAAAGAGAATAAATTGGGTTGGAAATGGAAACAGAACTATGATGAAAAAAACTGTTAATTTAGTTAAATTGGTATCATGGATGTATAGTGAACTATTAGAGATGTTAAAAAATGTGTGTGAAACTTTGGATGGCAAGGATAAGCTAGAAATTTAGATGGAGCACTCAGACCAGGAAATAGAAGAGAAGAAAGTAAAAGAAGAACAAGAATGGAAGAAAAAGGAACTAAAAATGAAAAATAAGTAAATGATTTCACTAGGGTAAAATAGATGGAAAAAAGGAATCATGAAATGATCGTTCTTGTTCTTCTTTTACTTTCTTCTCTTCTACTTCCTGGTCTGAGTCTGATCTGGTTTTTTTTTTTAATAAAGATTATTATTATTTGTATTTAAATGATAATAATCATAATAATTTTATTTTTTTTAAAAACCCAGATCTCACACTGTGGAAATGCATTTGTTTATGTTCTTGTAGGACGCCAGTGCCCACAACAGCCCAAGAAGAGGTCCCTACGACTGGAGGACCATGATCCGGCCTCCGTCGCGCTGTCAGCACCGAACCGAACCGCCAGCCACTTCCACCGCCTCCTTCAACAGTTTCTCCCAGGGAGACCAAGGGAAACGGAAGCGCCACCAAAGCAGCAGCGGTAGCAGCACCGAGAGGACCAGCGACCTGGCCACCGAGTTTTCCGAATTCGTGGACTTCTTAGCGGACGAGGACGTCCTGCAGAGCCTTCAGCAGATCGTGGAAGACGCCGTCCAGAAGCTCCGCGACGTGACATCCGACAGTGGGGAACTCATCTTCGACCTGCAGGAGGAAACGTCCTCCAGCGTAGAGAGCGAGACGTGGTCTTATTCCTACAGTTCGACGTGTTCCCAGATCAAATACCAAACCACGACCACCATGTCCACCATGTCCAGCTCGGACGATGACCAGGAGAAGCACTTTATGAGCCCATCGTCATCGAAGACAGGGGGCAAAATTTGCCTCTTGGATAAATACGTCTCCAGGCTCCCCAAAGTTGGAAAGCAAGCTCCTCAGCATCTGTCTGGAGGAATCCATGCTGAGGTATTTCTAAGTCCTTCGTAAGGATAGATCTTTGGGCCCCAAGTTCCGAGGTTCGGATCTGCCTGGGGTGAGGTGGGGGGGAAATCCTGTGCCAGAAAAGGAATGTTTGCCTCCAATTTTCAATCCTTGGTACTAAAAAGAATAGAATAAAAGAGTTGGAAGTAAGAATAAGTTGACCCCCTCTTCTTTGTGGCAGCCCCTCAAATACTGGACGACTATCATGTCACACCCTAGTCCTTCTCTTTTGAACTTAAATACAGAATAACAGAGTTGGAAGGGACCTTGGAGGTCTTCTAGTCCAACCCCGTTTAGGCAGGAAACCCCATACCACTTCAGACAAATGGTTATTCAACATCTTCTTATATAAAGTGTTGCAGCATTCATGGTCTTAAGTGTGAGAAACAGATATGAGTTCCTGCTTTTGAGTGCTGTTGTAATGTCAAACAATCAGTGAATGATTATAAGTCAAGATCTACTTACAATGTTGAGAAATATGGGATGAAGAGGTAGAATGGGGTGTGGCTCACTGCCTCGCTTAGCAAGAGAGGTTTTGGTCACAATTGCAGTCATTAGTTAAGGACTACCTGTTGTGGTCTGCCAGCATCCAGGGAGCTGACAGCAGATTCGGACAGTGAGGAGGTTGGGGAGGAACATGAGCCGGTCCTGGAATCTGGGGAAGGCTCTGTGTCAGAGGCAGAGAGGAGAGCAGAGCCGTATGCCAGTTATCAACTGCCTCCAGAGTCAGACATCAGTGGGGCAGAAGAACAGCTGGAGCCTCTTCCCAGTGTGCGCATGCGCAGAGTTGCCAGACAAAGGGAACAGCTAAGGAACAAGGGTCGACTTGGGAGTAAAGCCACAGGTGGACGATGAATGGCCCCTCCCAGAGGATTTAAAAGGGGAGCGAAAGGGGAGTGGAGTTTGCAGGAGACCATTAGTTCACTTAATTGGTTCGTGACTCTCTGAGACTCCTTGCCAAGTTCTGCAGATCTCGGCCTGGCAGCTCTCCAAGCCAGATAAGGTCTGTGACTGTAAATCCTCCCTTGAAAGACTTTGCTGGATGTGAATGAGCAGAATTCACAGTCAATTAATAAAAGGGTTTTTTTGTTGGGACCAGGAGTTTGCTTCAGGCTCTCGGGAAGCCTCGGTCAGAACAGGTGTATGAAACAGGTTCTTTCTCTTTCCTGTTCCTTCCTCCCCTGCTCCCAAAGGACTCTGGGGATGGATTTGGTCCTCCGCTGATTGTTTTCTCACTCTCGTTCTTCCTTCCCATGCTCACAGTCGTTTTCCGAAAAGTCGGGAGAAAGCTACTTCCAACAGCAACACTTGCACATCTGGGCCAAGTCGTTCCAGCATCCCCAGAGGGAGTTTTTTGCCAGGTTCCAGAGTTCCTTCCCTCAAGATTCGCTGTCGTTCGAATCGCTCCACAAGGAGATCACCAGCGTCTTGAAACGGCCTGTCCGGCATGGAGTCCCCATGCATTACATCTGCCACAAGCATTTGCACGCCTTCTTGGAAGAGACCCAGATCTTGGCCAGTCTCCAGGATGTCATCAACCAAGCGGTCCTCAAAATCCTGGAGGCCACCATGACGGGGGGGATCCCGTTTCTTGACTTGTCGGATGACCACGAGTACCCTTCGTCCTGGGATTCGGAGGAGGAAGAAGAGTCCAGCGTCTCGGAAAGTGAAGACGAGATATCGGAAGATGGGATGTGCAAGGGGAAGAAGAAGAAAGAGCCCTTGGACGATGGAAGCCTGCTCTCCCCAAATCCAAGCAGAAGCCTGGCACGCCGGAGGAGGCTGCTCGCAAGCCCAAGTCCGTCCCGCCTCCGCCCTCCAAAACAAAGGAAACCCCAACCAAGATGAGACACATGCCGCCTCCATTCCCGAAATCAAAGAAGAAGAACCAAGAGCCAAGCCAGGCCGAAACGGAGACAACCAAATCGGTAATTGCTGGGGAATAGGAATTAGGAATAGAAAAAGAATAGAATAGAATAGAATAGAACAGAACAGAATAGAACAGAACAAAGTAAGGAATAGAATGGAGTGAGTGGTGGAGTAGAATAGAATAGAATGGAATGGAATGAAGTTGAATAGAATAGGAACAAAATAAGGAATGGAATGGAATAGAATAGAATAGAATGAAAAGACTAGAATAGAATAAACTAGGGTGAAGGAGAAGAATGAGGTAGAAGGAAAAAGAATAAGAAATAAGAAATGGAATGGAATGGAATAGAATAGATGATTTCATTATGTTAAAAGAAGAGAATGAATGGAAAAGATGAATAGAAATAGAAAATAGAATAGAAAATAAATAGAATAGATGATTTCGTTGGGCTAAAAGAATAGAATGAATAGAAAAGGATAGAATGAAAAGAATAGAATAGAATAGAATAGAGTGAAGGAGAAGAATGAGGTAGAAGGAAAAGGAATAAGGAATAAGAAATAGAATAGAATAGATGATTTTATTAGAATAGAATGAATAGAAAAGAAGAATAGAAATAGAAATTAGAATAGAAAATAAGAACTAGAATAGAATAGAATAGATGATTTCCATTAGGGTAAAAGAATAGAATGAATAAAAAGAAGAATAGAAATAGAAAATAAATAAATAGATGATTTCATTAGGGTAAAAGAATAGAATGAATAGAAAAGAATAGAATGAAAAGAATAGAATAGGGTAGAATAGAATAAGGAGAATAGAATAGAATAGAATAAGGAGAAGAATGAAGTAGAAGGAAAAGGAATAAGAAATAAGAAATGGAATAGATGATTTCATTAGGGTAAAAGAATAGAATGAATAGAAAAGAAGAATAGAAATAGAAATTAGAATAGAAAATAAGAACTAGAATAGAATAGATGATTTCATTAGGGTAAAAGAATAGAATGAATAAAAAGAAGAATAGAAATAGAAAATAAATAAAATAGATGATTTCATTAGGGTAAAAGAATAGATGAATAGAAAAGAATAGAATGAAAAGAATAGAATAGGGTAGAATAGAATAAGGAGAATAGAATAGAATAGAATAGAATAAGGAGAAGAATGAAGTAGAAGGAAAAGGAATAAGAAATAAGAAATGGAATAGATGATTTCATTAGGGTAAAAGAATAGAATGAATAGAAAAGAAGAATAGAAATAGAAATTAGAATAGAAAATAAGAACTAGAATAGAATAGATGATTTCATTAGGGTAAAAGAATAGAATGAATAAAAAAGAATGGAATGAAAAGAATAGATAGAGTAGGGTGAAGGAGAAGAATGAGGTAGAAGGAAAGGGAATAAGGAATAGAATAGAGCAAAGTAAAGAATAGAATGGAGTGGTGTGGAGTGGAGTGGAATAGAATAGAATAGAATAGAAGCACATTTGTGCAAGGGGGACCTTTACCTTAACTCTGGATTACATAACAAAGGGGCTGGGCTGGGCTGGGTTGGTTCAATTGGTGTCAGGCATGAAAGATCAGGTCCTCACTTGAAGGCCGAAGTGATTTTGTACTGATTTATTGCACTTTATTATACTGATTTATTTATTTTTACACTAATTCCTTGCTACTCGTGTCTGTGCACAAGAACCTTCTCAATTGCTACACTTCAACTAAGGGTCAATGGAATCCAAGAGAGGTTGGACTTCAGCTTGTTTGTGGCTTCAGAGGGATTCTGGGCTAATGCCTCTTTAACTCCGCCTCCACTCCTGCCTTCTTTTCTCCTACAACTGGATTGGATTAGATAGCAAATGGATTGGATTAGATGGGTTGAACCAGATTGGATTAAGCATCTGTAACATGCCCCATCTTGAATTGTCAGTGTGGGATTATAAAATATATTCTAAGGAAGGGTTTAAAAATACTACCCCAGCAGCCTTTTAATATTCTGGCATATTCTTTTAAGATTTATTCTTCTCTCTTTTTTTTTAAAAAAATACAGTATTTAACTGTACATACAGTATTTAACTTTTATAGCTCTCTATTCTACATTGCCTTCCTATCGGCTTTAACATCTGTAATAGTGTTGATGAAAGAAATGTCCTTCTGGGTTCAGCTCCAAGTGGGGAAAAGACACTGGAGACATGGAGGCTGCTTGGAAAGATGGTTGATTGGTGGACAGGACCACATGGCTTGAGCCCTGAACAGAAAAGGTGATCACATGCTTCAATGTTGGTGGAGAAGAAGAGAAGGGCTGAGGGAGGTGCTTGCTAGGCTTTTTATAACCTGTTCAGTCCCACCTCTCTGTTTCCTGTTCCTGAGTAAGAAATGTATTCTGATTGGTTGTCAGACTCCCACGGGGCCATGCAGGGGCTACTCTCTAGGCTGTGTTTTGAATCCAGATTTGGTTGAGTTCTCAGATGCCATGTGGTCAGTTGGATAAGGGGCCAATATTATCATGCCTTTACTCCCATCCCCCCTGGAGCTGCAGTGGAGAAGTCTTTATTATGTAAAATGGACTAGTTTGGCCTTCTTAATGGCCCATTAACAGTGGGATGGGCAGGAAGCTACAGGCAACTATTCTGTCTTTTAAAACACGTTACTTTCTTTTCATATCCAGAGAAATATTCTGCCTTTTCAATATTTCCTAGGAGATTTCATTTTTCTGGGAGAGGGCTGGATGATAACTTCCCACAGTGTAATAACGGTTGCACTCCTATTTTAACAATAATAATTTGTTCATATCACATTGTATTTACATTATGGTCAATACTTTAAGTTTGATAGTAATTAGTAACTTTGGTTAATTTTTATTCAATGCTAGCTTAGAAAAAGCAACAAAAAAGACTTCTATATCCTGTTTTCTAGCCACTTATACATGCTATTCCATATTTTATAATAACCCAATTCTTCTCTTTCATTTACCTGCATGATCATTTGTCCATCTCTGCACATTCGAGTATTTTTCTAATTATTGTTTCGTCTGCGGGTGTGTTGATTTGTTTTCAGTTTTATTTCAAGAGCTTCTTCTCAATCACTTCTTTTAAAACCTGGTTCTTGGTTTCTCCTACTTCTCCAGACTAGGCATGCCATCACTCCAAAGACATCAAACGGGCGCGCCTTCAGGGTAAACCTGTCCCGAAGCAATCCATCATCGATTTCTTGATCGAAAACGCCGCCAAGCTGATTTTGTACAAGTACAATTACGAAACCCTGCTTTCTGAGAAGCTGGGTTTTATCTCCGTCCCGGTCACCAAGGTCCTTCTGGAGATCATGTTTGGCTACAAGAAAATCAAGGGCAGTGGGATACGTCTGTCTTCTCAGATTGACTGGACCAAGGTTTACGAGGAGGTCTACAAGAAGCGGCCTGCCAAGCCTAAAGTCCCCAAACAAGAGAAGAAGAAGAAAGGCGAAGAGAAGAAACAGAAGAGAGCTGGGAGAAGAAGAAAACGGAGAAGAGCTTGCTCACAAAACCCAAAGGGAAAGTGATCCGCGTGAAGGGGGCTGGAGACCATGGCACCCAAAAGGCTTATCGGAGCAGGAAGAGCCACAAATTTTTGAGATCGTCCCTCCACAGTTCCCATCCGATGCCGAACCGCCTCGGGCGATGAGAATGACGGCATCCAACCCCCAAGCTCGAAGCCGGCTCCTTCCACCGCCAAGGTCTCCACCATCATGGATAGTCCTAAGAAATCGGGAATTCAGGATTTGGAGAAAACGCCTTCGGCAATGGGCACGCCAAGGCCTTCGTGGTCTGTACGGAAAAGTAACACTGCCAGTCTGTTACCCGAGGTGGATGCCAACAGCCAGGGCCCCGAAGTTCACGGGAAGAAATCTGTGTCTCAGCGGTCTAGCGTGGTTGGAGAAGGGAGCAAGACGGTGCTTCCTAAAATCTGAAACTCCGCTTCTGTCTGTTAATAAAGGATATACGTTTGTCTACTACGGTCCTCTGAACGTCAGATCAGTGTCTTCCCCTCCACCGAATCTAACCGGTGTCTCATCCGCAAGACAACCAGCCTTTTGGGACTTTCCGATATTGAGTTGTTGTTGTTGTTGTTTTTTAATTCATGAAATGTTGAGTTTTATTCTTCAGAATCGATCCTCTCTTCCAATCTGGTCAGAGATGTCTTGAGTTTTGCCTCCTTTTCTCTTTTTTTTAAACATTAAAAAGCCTTTATCCCACCCCCCTTGGCTTCCCATCTATCCCATCCTTTGTTTTAGCCATTTAACGAAAGCCGCCTTAGAAAGGAATATTTGAACAGGGGTAGGGAGGTGTCCTTAGTGCTCTCTGAAGTTTTCTTGGTGGCTTTTTGCAGACGTTTCGTGACCCAACTAGGTAACGTTATCAGTGCTAAACGGAGTGGGGTTTGCTCTCTTTGTCGCTGCATATAAAGAGAGAGGGTGTGCCACCTCCTAAATAGGAAAAATCAGATTCTCAGAGAAGAGAAACACAATGTGCAAAAACTCTAATTTCACCAGTCTGGTTCTCTATTCATGTATTTGGTCTGTTGTCTTCCTTCCTTCCTTCCTTCCTTCCTTCCTTCTTTCTTTCTTCTCCTCTCATTCTTATCTTTTCCCCCTTTCTTTCTCTTTCTTTCTTCTTTCTCTTTCTTTTTTTCTCCCCTCTTCTTTTTTCCCTTCTTTCTTCTTTTTCTTTTTTCCTCTTTACCCCTTTTCTCTTCTTTCTTTTTCTTTCTATTCCTCTTTGTTTTCCCCCTTTCTTTTTTCTCTTTCCTTTCTTATTATTTCTTTTTTCTCTCTTTTCCCCTTCTTTCTTCTTTCTCTTTCATTCTTTTTACTCCTCTCTTTTTTGTTTTTCCCCTTTCTTCTTTCTCCTTCCTTCTTTCTCTCTTCCTTCTTTCTATTTCTTTCTTTTTTCTTCCTTTTTCCCCTTTCTTTCTTCTTTCTTTTTTACCTCTTTTTGTTTTTCCCTTTTTCTTCTTTCTCTTTCTTTTTCTCTCTTTCTTCCCTTTCTCTCTTTCTTCTCTTCTCCTTTTCCCTTCTTCTTTTCTCTCCCTTCCTTCATTCCTTCCTTATTTTTTTCTTTTTTTCACCCAGAGATTAAAGTGACATGTCAGTTGACCTAATACACCAAGACATAGCTCCGTGTTTAATCTTTCAACACCCTAAGAACGATCCGTCTCCGTCACTAAACACCATAGCAGGAACACTAATCCCCAAAGAGGAAGCATTTTAAATAAGAGCCTTTAAAGGTCACGTGGGACGGAAGGCGGGATTCGAACCGGCGGCTTCTTCGGTGCGCAGCTACCACCTTGCGGCCCCTCCCGCTCTTTTTCTCCTCAAGCCTCCCATCCCGGCCCCGCCCCTTTCCCGTCCGCCACGCCGCCGCAGCTGATTGGCCGCCCCGCCGCGCGCCCTCGAGCCTATCAGCGTCCCAGCGTCCGCGTCGCCGGGGGGCGGGCCGAAGCACGTGCTCCGTGTTGGCAGCCGCGGATTGGCTGCCGCCGAGCGCCGCTACCGGAAACGGCTGCTGAGGCGAAGTTCGAGCTGTCGCTGCTTCGCCTCCGACCAGCCGGAGGAAGCCTGGGAAGGAGCGGAGATGGGGCGACCGCGCGGCGGCGCTTCTTCTTCGGCCCGGCCCGGCCCATTTCCTCCGTGCCGCCGCTGCTGCTGCTGCTGCTGCCGCTGCTGTTGCTGGCTTGCCGGCCGGGCCGGGCGAAGGAGGCCGAGGCGGGCGCTGTCACTTGCGGCTCGGTGCTGAAGCTGCTCAAACACGCGGCACAACGTGCGGCTGCACTCGCACGAGGTCAAATACGGATCCGGTGAGGAGAAGCGGAGGCTACGAACTCCCAGGATCCCCAGCCTGGGGGTGGTGGTGGATTGGTTTGATGGTGTCTTGCAGTCAGATAGGCAGCTCCTGAATGCGGAAGCTTTATCATGAGAGCCTAAGTCCATTGGGTGGGGGGTTAATGGGCCTTGCATTAAGATAGGCAGTTCCTGAATGGGAGGCTCTATTATGAAGGGGGGAGCTATTGGGAAAGAGGGGCCTAAGTGCTTTGGGGGAGGGATGGGGGGGTTAATGGGGCCTTGAATTCAGATAGGCAGCTCCTGAATCGGGATGCTCTATTATGAATGGGGGATATCAGGAAAGACAGGCCTAAGAGTTTAAATGGGGTGGAGGGGTGATGATGCCTTCTATTCAGATAGGCTACTCCTAAATGGGGAGGCTCTATCACGGAGAGGAACTACCTGGCAAGGTGGGTTTAAGCACACCACACACACACAAAGCGCCATAGGTGAAATTGCTTATACTTGCTATCTATTCAGATAGGCAGCTCCTGAATGGGGAGGCTCTGTTCTGAAGGGGGGGTGTCTATTGGGAAAGAGGGGCCTAAGTATTTAAGTGGGGTGGCGGGTGATGATGATGCCTTCTATTCAGATAGGCAGCTCCTGAATGGGGAGGCTCTATTATGAAGGGGGGAGCTATTGGGAAAGAGGGGCCTAAGTGCTTTGGGGGAGGGATGGGGGGGGTTAATGGGGCCTTGAATTCAGATAGGCAGCTCCTGAATCGGGATGCTCTATTATGAATGGGGGATATCAGGAAGACAGGCCTAAGAGTTTAAATGGGGTGGAGGGGTGATGATGCCTTCTATTCAGATAGGCTACTCCTAAATGGGGAGGCCTATCACGGAGAGGAACTACCTGGCAAGGTGGGTTTAAGCACACCACACACACACACAAAGCGCCATAGGTGAAATGCTTATACTTGCTATCTATTCAGATAGGCAGCTCCTGAATGGGGAGGCTCTGTTCTGAATGGGGGGGTGTCTATTGGGAAAGAGGGCCTAAGTATTTAAGTGGGGTGGCGGGTGATGATGATGCCTTCTATTCAGATAGGCAGCTCCTGAATGGAGAGGTTCTATTATGAATGGGGGCTAAGGAAAGATGGGCCTAAGTCCCCTGATCTGGGGGTGGGAGGGATAGGTTGATGGTGCTTTGCATTCAGATAGGCAGTTCCTGAACGGCGAGGCTCTATCATGGATGTGGGCTACCTGCCCTAAAACCCTGGGGATAGAGATTATATTGTTTGGAACTTCAGATAGACAGCTCCTGGACTAGGAGGGTCCCTCACGGATGGTAGCTACAAGGAAAGATGGGTCTAAACCCTGCTTGGATGGGGAAGCTTTTAGCTTGTCTTTCAGATAGGCAGCTCTACTACAAATGGGTTGTACCTGCAGAGATGGGTTTAATCCAACCAC